>NC_088399.1:6419370-6424370 GCF_034236695.1 Oncorhynchus nerka
AGACCCAGAGTATCTATCTAGACCCAGAGTATCTATCTAGACCCAGAGTATCTATCTAGACCCAGAGTATCTATCTAGACCCAGAGTATCTATCTAGACCCAGACCCAGAGTATCTATCTAGACCCAGAGTATCTATCTAGACCCAGAGTATCTATCTAGACCCAGAGTATCTATCTAGACCCAGAGTATCTATCTAGACCCAGAGTATCTATCTAGACCCAGAGTATCTATCTAGACCCAGAGTATCTATCTAGACCCAGACCCAGTGTATCTATCTAGACCCAGAGTATCTATCTAGACCCAGAGTATCTATCTAGACCCAGAGTATCTATCTAGACCCAGAGTATCTATCTAGACCCAGAGTATCTATCTAGACCCAGAGTATCTATCTAGACCCAGACCCAGTGTATCTATCTAGACCCAGAGTATCTATCTAGACCCAGAGTATCTATCTAGACCCAGAGTATCTATCTAGACCCAGAGTATCTATCTAGACCCAGAGTATCTATCTAGACCCAGAGTATCTATCTAGACCCAGACCCAGTGTATCTATCTAGACCCAGAGTATCTATCTAGACCCAGACCCAGTGTATCTATCTAGACCCAGAGTATCTATCTAGACCCAGAGTATCTATCTAGACCCAGACCCAGAGTATCTATCTAGACCCAGAGTATCTATCTAGACCCAGAGTATCTATCTAGACCCAGAGTATCTATCTAGACCCAGAGTATCTATCTATCTATCTATCTAGACCCAGAGTATCTATCTAGACCCAGAGTATCTATCTAGACCCAGAGTATCTATCTAGACCCAGAGTGTATCTATCTAGACCCAGACCCAGTGTATCTATCTAGACCCAGAGTATCTATCTAGAGTATCTATCAGACCCAGAGTATCTATCTAGACCCAGAGTATCTATCTAGACCCAGAGTATCTATCTAGACCCAGAGTATCTATCTAGACCCAGTGTATCTATCTACCTAGACCCAGAGTATCTATCTAGACCCAGACCCAGTGTATCTATCTAGACCCAGAGTATCTATCCAGACCCAGTATCTATCTAGACCCAGACCTAGACAGAGTATCTATCTAGACCCAGAGTATCTAGACCCAGAGTATCTATCTAGACTAGAGTATCTATCTAGACCCAGGTATCTATCTAGACCCAGAGTATCTATCTAGACCCAGAGTATCTATCTAGACCCAGAGTATCTATCTAGACCCAGAGTATCTATCTAGACCCAGACCCAGAGTATCTATCTAGACCCAGAGTATCTATCTAGACCCAGAGTATCTATCTAGACCCAGAGCTATCTATCTAGACCCAGAGTATCTATCTAGACCAGAGTATCTATCTAGACCCAGAGTATCTATCTAGACCCAGAGTATCTATCTAGACCCAGAGTATCTATCTCTAGAGTATCCAGACCCAGTATGTATCTAGACCCAGAGTATCTATCTAGACCCAGACCCAGTATCTATCTAGACCCAGACCCAGAGTATCTAGATCTAGACCCAGAGTATCTATCTAGACCCAGAGTATCTATCTAGACCCAGAGTATCTATCTAGACCCAGAGTATCTATCTAGACCCAGAGTATCTATCTAGACCCAGAGTATCTATCTAGACCCAGACCCAGTGTATCTATCTAGACCCAGTGTATCTATCTAGAACCAGAGTATCTATCTAGACCCAGTGTATCTATCTAGACCCATCTATCTAGACCCAGAGTATCTATCTAGACCCAGAGTATCTATCTGACCCAGTGTATCTATCTAGACCCAGACCCAGAGTATCTATCTAGACCCAGTGTATCTATCTAGACCCAGAGTATCTATCTAGACCCAGACCTATCTAGAGTATCTATCTAGACCCAGAGTATCTCTAGACTAGACCCAGAGTATCTATCTAGACCCTAGACCCAGAGTATCTATCTAGACCCAGAGTATCTATCTAGACCCTATCTAGACCCAGAGTATCTATCTAGACCCAGAGTATCTATCTAGACCCAGAGTATCTATCTAGACCCAGAGTATCTATCTAGACCCAGAGTATCTATCTAGACCCAGAGACCCAGAGTCTATCTAGACCCAGAGTATCTATCTAGACCCCCAGAGTATCTATCTAGACCCAGACCCAGAGTATCTATCTAGACCCAGAGTATCTATCTAGACCCAGAGTATCTATCTAGACCCAGACCCAGAGTATCTATCTAGACCCAGAGTATCTATCTAGACCCAGAGTATCTATCTAGACCCAGACCCAGAGTATCTATCTAGACCCAGAGTATCTATCTAGACCCAGACCCAGTATCTATCTAGACCCAGTCTATCTATCTAGACCCAGACCCAGAGTATCTATCTAGACCCAGACCCAGAGTATCTATCTAGACCCAGATCTATCTAGACCCAGAGTCTATCTAGACCCAGAGTATCTATCTAGACCCAGAGTATCTATCTAGACCCAGAGTATCTATCTAGACCCAGAGTATCTATCTAGACCCAGACCCAGAGTATCTATCTAGACCCAGAGTATCTATCTAGACCCAGAGTATCTATCTAGACCCAGAGTATCTATCTAGACCCAGACCCAGAGTATCTATCTAGACCCAGAGTATCTATCTAGACCCAGAGTATCTATCTAGACCCAGAGTATCTATCTAGACCCAGAGTATCTATCTAGACCTATCAGAGTATCTATCTAGACCCAGAGTATCTATCTAGACCCAGAGTATCTATCTAGACCCAGAGTATCTATCTAGACCCAGAGTATCTATCTAGACCCAGAGCATCTATCTAGACCCAGAGTATCTATCTAGACCCAGAGTATCTATCTAGACCCAGAGTATCTATCTAGACCCAGAGTATCTATCTAGACCCAGAGTATCTATCTATCTAGACCCTATCTAGACCCAGAGTATCTATCTAGACCCAGAGTATCTATCTAGACCCAGAGTATCTATCTAGACCCAGAGTATCTATCTAGACCCAGAGTATCTATCTAGACCCAGAGTATCTATCTAGACCCAGAGTATCTATCTAGACCCAGAGTATCTATCTAGACCCAGAGTATCTATCTAGACCCAGTGTATCTATCTAGACCCAGACCCAGTATCTATCTAGACTAGACCCAGAGTATCTATCTAGACCCAGAGTATCTATCTAGACCCAGAGTATCTATCTAGACCCAGAGTATCTATCTAGACCCAGAGTATCTATCTCTAGACCCAGAGTATCTATCTAGACCCAGAGTATCTATCTAGACCCAGAGTATCTATCTAGACCCAGATCTATCTAGACCCAGACCCAGAGTATCTATCTAGACCCAGAGTATCTATCTAGACCCAGAGTATCTATCTAGACCCAGAGTATCTATCTAGACCCAGAGTATCTATCTAGACCCAGAGTATCTATCTAGACCCAGAGTATCTATCTAGACCCAGAGTATCTATCTAGACCCAGAGTATCTATCTAGACCCAGAGTATCTATCTAGACCCAGAGTATCTATCTAGACCCAGAGTATCTATCTAGACCCAGAGTATCTATCTAGACCCAGAGTATCTATCTAGACCCAGAGTATCTATCTAGACCCAGACCCAGAGTATCTATCTAGACCCAGAGTATCTATCTAGACCCAGAGTATCTATCTAGACCCAGAGTATCTATCTAGACCCAGAGTATCTATCTAGACCCAGAGTATCTATCTAGACCCAGACCCAGAGTATCTATCTAGACCCAGAGTATCTATCTAGACCCAGAGTATCTATCTAGACCCAGAGTATCTATCTAGACCCAGAGTATCTATCTAGACCCAGAGTATCTATCTAGACCCAGAGTATCTATCTAGACCCAGAGTATCTATCTAGACCCAGAGTATCTATCTAGACCCAGAGTATCTATCTAGACCCAGAGTATCTATCTAGACCCAGAGTATCTATCTAGACCCAGAGTATCTATCTAGACCCAGAGTATCTATCTAGACCCAGACCCAGAGTATCTATCTAGACCCAGAGTATCTATCTAGACCCAGAGTATCTATCTAGACCCAGAGTATCTATCTAGACCCAGACCCAGAGTATCTATCTAGACCCAGAGTATCTATCTAGACCCAGAGTATCTATCTAGACCCAGAGTATCTATCTAGACCCAGAGTATCTATCTAGACCCAGACCCAGAGTATCTATCTAGACCCAGAGTATCTATCTAGACCCAGAGTATCTATCTAGACCCAGAGTATCTATCTAGACCCAGAGTATCTATCTAGACCCAGAGTATCTATCTAGACCCAGTGTATCTATCTAGACCCAGTATCTATCTATCTAGACCCAGAGTATCTATCTAGACCCAGACCTATCTAGACCCAGAGTATCTATCTAGACCCAGAGTATCTATCTAGACCCAGAGTATCTATCTAGACCCAGAGTATCTATCTAGACCCAGAGTATCTATCTAGACCCAGTGTATCTATCTAGACTATCTAGACTCCAGACCCAGTATCTATCTAGACCCAGAGTATCTATCTAGACCCAGAGTATCTATCTAGACCCAGAGTATCTATCTAGACCCAGAGTATCTATCTAGACCCAGAGTATCTATCTAGACCCAGAGTATCTATCTAGACCCAGACCCAGTATCTATCTAGACCCAGAGTATCTATCTAGACCCAGAGTATCTATCTAGACCCAGAGTATCTATCTAGACCCAGAGTATCTATCTAGACCCAAATCTAGACCCAGTCTATCTAGACCCAGAGTATCTATCTAGACCCAGAGTATCTATCTAGACCCAGACTATCTAGACCCAGAGTATCTATCTAGACCTATCAGACCCAGTATCTATCTAGACCCAGAGTATCTATCTAGACCCAGAGTATCTATCTAGACCCAGAGTATCTATCTAGACCCGGTGTATCTATCTAGACCCAGTGTATCTATCTAGACCCAGTGTATCTATCTAGAACCAGACCCAGAGTATCTATCTAGACCCAGAGTATCTATC
>NC_088399.1:6429370-6459370 GCF_034236695.1 Oncorhynchus nerka
AATGGAGCAGTGGTCTAAGACACTACATCTCAGTGCAAGCGGCATCACTGCAGTACCTGGTTCGAATCCGGGCTGTATCACATCCGGCTGTGATTGGCTGTCCCATAAGAGTGGTGCATAATTGTCCCAGCGTCTGCCAGGTTTTCCCCGTGTAGGGCCTCATTGTAAATAAGACTTTGTTATTAACTGACTTGCCTCGTTAAATATATATAGATAGCAGCACTTCTTAGGACCGTGACAAAAGCGTAGAGAGAGATAAAATGTTAAGGACACGTGGGTTCCTAAGATATTTTCTGTTTGGGATTTTTGGAAAAAACTGTGTCTGTATAGGAGAGTGATTAGTGACGTGTCATCGTTTCCCTGGAAACACAAAGACAAAGACGCGCCTGAGAAGCAGCAGAAGGAGAAATGATCATGTTCCTAGTCTTCATCCCGGCCAGGGGCGTTGGACCCTCACAGCAGGGCCCATAAGATTTACGGAACTCTCTATTGCTTCCAGCCTTTCTTTATGTGTGTGTGTGTGTGTGTGTGTGTGTGTGTGTGTCACTACGTTCCTCTCTGTGCAGCATCAAAGAGACAGCAGGCACCCGAGACATTCAATCATGTCCTCCTCCTCATCTTCCTCTTCCTCACCTCTCCTCCCTCTTTCCCCTGGGTTGTGGCCAAGTATCGGCCTGCTCCCCCAATTCACCCTGAAAATACAACTGAACCAATCTCCTCTGTTCTCCTCCAATACTCTCTATACCTCCACTGACAGGCCCATTCTCCTCTGTTCTCCTCCAATACTCTCTATACCTCCACTGACAGGCTCATTCTCCTCCACTACTCTCTATACCTCCACTGACAGGCCCATTCTCCTCCACTACTCTCTATACCTCCACTGACAGGCTCATTCTCCTCCACTACTCTCTATACCTCCACTGACAGGCCCATTCTCCTCCACTACTCTCTATACCTCCACTGACAGGCTCATTCTCCTCCACTACTCTCTATACCTCCACTGACAGGCCCATTCTCCTCTGTTCTCCTCCACTACTCTCCATACCTCCACTGACAGGCCCATTCTCCTCCACTACTCTCTATACCTCCACTGACAGGCCCATTCTCCTCCACTACTCTCCATACCTCCACTGACAGGCCCATTCTCCTCCACTACTCTCTATACCTCCACTGACAGGCCCATTCTCCTCTGTTCTCCTCCACTGACAGGCCCATTCTCCTCCACTACTCTCCATACCTCCACTGACAGGCCCATTCTCCTCTGTTCTCCTCCACTACTCTCTATACCTCCACTGACAGGCCCATTCTCCTCCACTACTCTCCATACCTCCACTGACAGGCCCATTCTCCTCCACTACTCTCCATACCTCCACTGACAGGCCCATTCTCCTCTGTTCTCCTCCACTACTCTCTATACCTCCACTGACAGGCCCATTCTCCTCTGTTCTCCTCCACTGACAGGCCCATTCTCCTCCACTACTCTCTATACCTCCACTGACAGGCCCATTCTCCTCCACTACTCTCTATACCTCCACTGACAGGCCCATTCTCCTCCACTACTCTCTATACCTCCACTGACAGGCCCATTCTCCTCTGTTCTCCTCCACTACTCTCTATACCTCCACTGACAGGCCCATTCTCCTCTGTTCTCCTCCACTACTCTCTATACCTCCACTGACAGGCCCATTCTCCTCCACTACTCTCTATACCTCCACTGACAGGCCCATTCTCCTCCACTACTCTCTATACCTCCACTGACAGGCCCATTCTCCTCCACTACTCTCTATACCTCCACTGACAGGCCCATTCTCCTCCACTACTCTCTATACCTCCACTGACAGGCCCATTCTCCTCCACTACTCTCCATACCTCCACTGACAGGCTCATTCTCCTCTGTTCTCCTCCACTACTCTCTATACGTCCACTGACAGGCCCATTCTCCTCCACTACTCTCTATACCTCCACTGACAGGCCCATTCTCCTCCACTACTCTCTATACCTCCACTGACAGGCCCATTCTCCTCCATTACTCTCTATACCTCCACTGACAGGCCCATTCTCCTCTGTTCTCCTCCACTACTCTCCATACCTCCACTGACAGGCCCATTCTCCTCTGTTCTCCTCCACTACTCTCCATACCTCCACTGACAGGCTCATTCTCCTCCACTACTCTCTATACCTCCACTGACAGGCCCATTCTCCTCCACTACTCTCCATACCTCCACTGACAGGCCCATTCTCCTCCACTACTCTCTATACCTCCACTGACAGGCCCATTCTCCTCCACTACTCTCTATACCTCCACTGACAGGCCCATTCTCCTCCACTACTCTCTATACCTCCACTGACAGGCCCATTCTCCTCTGTTCTCCTCCACTACTCTCCATACCTCCACTGACAGGCTCATTCTCCTCCACTACTCTCTATACCTCCACTGACAGGCCCATTCTCCTCTACTACTCTCTATACCTCCACTGACAGGCCCATTCTCCTCCACTACTCTCTATACCTCCACTGACAGGCCCATTCTCCTCCACTACTCTCTATACCTCCACTGACAGGCCCATTCTCCTCCACTACTCTCTATACCTCCACTGACAGGCCCATTCTCCTCTGTTCTCCTCCACTACTCTCTATACCTCCACTGACAGGCCCATTCTCCTCCACTACTCTCCATACCTCCACTGACAGGCCCATTCTCCTCCACTACTCTCCATACCTCCACTGACAGGCCCATTCTCCTCCACTACTCTCCATACCTCCACTGACAGGCCCATTCTCCTCTGTTCTCCTCCACTACTCTCTATACCTCCACTGACAGGCCCATTCTCCTCTGTTCTCCTCCACTACTCTCTATACCTCCACTGACAGGCCCATTCTCCTCTGTTCTCCTCCACTACTCTCTATACCTCCACTGACAGGCCCATTCTCCTCTGTTCTCCTCCACTACTCTCTATACCTCCACTGACAGGCCCATTCTCCTCCACTACTCTCCATACCTCCACTGACAGGCCCATTCTCCTCCACTACTCTCCATACCTCCACTGACAGGCCCATTCTCCTCCACTACTCTCCATACCTCCACTGACAGGCCCAATCTCCTCTGTTCTCCTCCACTACTCTCCATACCTCCACTGACAGGCCCATTCTCCTCTGTTCTCCTCCACTACTCTCCATACCTCCACTGACAGGCCCATTCTCCTCCACTACTCTCCATACCTCCACTGACAGGCCCAATCTCCTCTGTTCTCCTCCACTACTCTCCATACCTCCACTGACAGGCCCATTCTCCTCTGTTCTCCTCCACTACTCTCCATACCTCCACAGTCTTCGACTTGAAAAACAAACAATGTTCTTATTTGCCTTGTTGTTGTTGTTGTCGTCCCTGTCTGCATGTGTGTATTACATGGTTGTTATGGTGAAGTCTAGGAGACCAGCTGGACTAGCAAAACCATTCAGTTTACTGAATGTCAGGGGAACAGAGTATGCACACACAGTGTCAGGGGAACAGGGTATGCACACACAGTGTCAGGGGAACAGGGTATGCACACACAGTGTCAGGGGAACAGGGTATGCACACACAGTGTCAGGGGAACAGGGTATGCACACACAGTGTCAGGGGAACAGGGTATGCACACACAGTGTCAGGGGAACAGGGTATGCACACACAGTGTCAGGGGAACAGAGTATGCACACACAGTGTCAGGAGAACAGGGTATGCACACACATTGTCAGGGGAACAGGGTATGCACACACAGTGTCGGGGGAACAGGGTATGCACACACAGTGTCAGGGGAACAGGGTATGCACACACAGTGTCAGGGGAACAGGGTATGCACACACAGTGTCAGGGGAACAGGGTATGCACACACAGTGTCAGGGAACAGGGTATGCACACACATTGTCATGGGAACAGGGTATGCACACACAGTATCAGGGGAACAGGGTATGCACACACAGTGTCAGGGGAACAGGGTATGCACACACAGTGTCAGGGGAACAGGGTATGCACACACAGTGTCAGGGGAACGGGGCATGCACACACAGTGTCAGGGGAACGGGGTATGCACACACAGTGTCAGGGGAACAGAGTATGCACACACAGTGTCAGGGGAACAGGGTATGCACACACAGTGTCAGGGGAACAGGGTATGCACACACAGTGTCAGGGGAACAGGGTATGCACACACATTATCAGGGGAACAGGGTATGCACACACAGTGTCAGGGGAACAGGGTATGCACACACAGTGTCAGGGGAACAGGGTATGCACACACAGTGTCAGGGGAACAGGGTATGCACACACAGTGTCAGGGGAACGGGGTATGCACACACAGTGTCAGGGGAACGGGGTAATCACACACAGTGTCAGGGGAACAGGGTATGCACACACAGTGTCAGGGGAACGGGGCATGCACACACAGTGTCAGGGGAACGGGGTATGCACACACAGTGTCAGGGGAACAGAGTATGCACACACAGTGTCAGGGGAACAGGGTATGCACACACAGTGTCAGGGGAACAGGGTATGCACATACAGTGTCAGGGGAACAGGGTATGCACACACAGTGTCAGGGGAACGGTATGCACACACATTATCAGGGGAACAGGGTATGCACACACAGTGTCAGGGGAACAGGGTATGCACACACAGTGTCAGGGGAACAGGGTATGCACACACAGTGTCAGGGTAACAGGGTATGAACACACAGTGTCAGGGGAACAGGGTATGCACACACAGTGTCAGGGGAACAGGGTATGCACACACAGTGTCAGGGGAACGGGGCATGCACACACAGTGTCAGGGGAACAGAGTATGCACACACAGTGTCAGGGGAACAGGGTATGCACACACAGTGTCAGGGGAACAGGGTATGCACAAACAGTGTCAGGGGAACAGGGTATGCACACACAGTGTCAGGGGAACGGGGCATGCACACACAGTGTCAGGGGAACGGGGCATGCACACACAGTGTCAGGGGAACGGGGCATGCACACAGGGGAACAGGGTATGCACAGTGTCAGGGGAACAGGGTATGCACACACAGTGTCAGGGGAACAGGGTATGCACACACAGTGTCAGGGGAACAGGGTATGCACACACAGTGTCAGGGGAACAGGGTATGCACACACAGTGTCAGGGGAACAGGGTATGCACACACAGTGTCAGGGGAACAGGGTATGCACACACAGTGTCAGGGGAACAGGGTATGCACACACAGTGTCAGGGGAACAGGGTATGCACACACAGTGTCAGGGGAACAGGGTATGCACACACAGTGTCAGGGGAACAGGGTATGCACACACAGTGTCAGGGGAACAGGGTATGCACACACAGTGTCAGGGGAACAGGGTATGCACACACAGTGTCAGGGGAACAGGGTATGCACACACAGTGTCAGGGGAACAGAGTATGCACACACAGTGTCATGGGAACAGGGTATGCACACACAGTGTCAGGGGAACAGGGTATGCACACACAGTGTCAGGGGAACAGGGTATGCACACACAGCGTCAGGGGAACAGGGTATGCACACACAGTGTCAGGGGAACAGAGTATGCACACACAGTGTCATGGGAACAGGGTATGCACACACAGTGTCAGGGGAACAGGGTATGCACACACAGTGTCGGGGGAACAGGGTATGCACACACAGTGTCAGGGGAACAGGGTATGCACACACAGTGTCGGGGGAACAGGGTATGCACACACAGTGTCAGGGGAACAGGGTATGCACACACAGTGTCAGGGGAACAGGGTATGCACACACAGTGTCAGGGGAACAGGGTATGCACACACAGTGTCAGGGGAACATGGTATGCACATACAGTGTCAGGGGAACAGGGTATGCACACACAGTGTCATGGGAACAGGGTATGCACACACAGTGTCATGGGAACAGGGTATGCACACACATTATCAGGGGAACAGGGTATGCACACACAGTGTCAGTGGAACAGGGTATGCACACACAGTGTCAGGGGAACAGGGTATGCACACACAGTGTCAGGGGAACAGGGTATGCACACACAGTGTCAGGGGAACAGGGTATGCACACACAGTGTCAGGGTAACAGGGTATGCACACACGGTGTCAGGGGAACAGGGTATGCACACACAGTGTCATGGGAACAGGGTATGCAGAGGAGAGATGTAGTACCAACACAGGGCTGGAAGAGAGATGTAATACCAACACAGGGCTGGAGGAGAGATGTAGAACCAACACAGGGCTGGAAGAGAGATGTAGAACCAACACAGGGCTGGAAGAGAGATGTAATACCAACACAGGGCTGGAGGAGAGATGTAGAACCAACACAGGGCTGGAGGAGAGATGTAATACCAACACAGGGCTGGAGGAGAGATGTAGAACCAACACAGGGCTGGACGAGAGATGTAGTACCAACACAGGGCTGGAGGAGAGATGTAGTACCAACACAGGGCTGGAGGAGAGATGTAGTACCAACACAGGGCTGGAGGAGAGATGTAATACCAACACAGGGCTGGAAGAGAGATGTAATACCAACACAGGGCTGGAAGAGAGATGTAATACCAACACAGGGCTGGAGGAGAGATGTAGTACCAACACAGGGCTGGAAGAGAGATGTAATACCAACACAGGGCTGGAAGAGAGATGTAATACCAACACAGGGCTGGAGGAGAGATGTAGTACCAACACAGGGCTGGAGGAGAGATGTAATACCAACACAGGGCTGGAAGAGAGATGTAATACCAACACAGGGCTGGAGGAGAGATGTAGTACCAACACAGGGCTGGAAGAGAGATGTAATACCAACACAGGGCTGGAGGAGAGATGTAGTACCAACACAGGGCTGGAAGAGAGATGTAATACCAACACAGGGCTGGAAGAGAGATGTAGTACCAACACAGGGCTGGAGAGATATGTAATACCAACACAGGGCTGGAAGAGAGATGGGCTGGAAGAGATGTACCAACACAGGGCTGGAGGAGATATGTAATACCAACACAGGGCTGGAAGAGATATGTAATACCAACACAGGGCTGGAAGAGATATGTAATACCAACACAGGGCTGGAAGAGAGATGTAGTACCAACACAGGGCTGGAGGAGATATGTAATACCAACACAGGGCTGGAAGAGATATGTAATACCAACACAGGGCTGGAAGAGAGATGTAGTACCAACACAGGGCTGGAGGAGATATGTAGTACCAACACAGGGCTGGAGGAGAGATGTAATACCAACACAGGGCTGGAAGAGAGATGTAATACCAACACAGGGCTGGAGGAGAGATGTAGTACCAACACAGGGCTGGAGGAGATATGTAATACCAACACAGGGCTGGAAGAGATATGTAATACCAACACAGGGCTGGAAGAGAGATGTAGTACCAACACAGGGCTGGAGGAGATATGTAATACCAACACAGGGCTGGAAGAGATATGTAATACCAACACAGGGCTGGAGGAGAGATGTAGTACCAACACAGGGCTGGAAGAGAGATGTAATACCAACACAGGGCTGGAAGAGAGATGTAGTACCAACACAGGGCTGGAGGAGATATGTAATACCAACACAGGGCTGGAAGAGATATGTAATACCAACACAGGGCTGGAAGAGAGATGTAGTACCAACACAGGGCTGGAGGAGATATGTAATACCAACACAGGGCTGGAAGAGATATGTAATACCAACACAGGGCTGGAAGAGATATGTAATACCAACACAGGGCTGGAAGAGAGATGTAGTACCAACACAGGGCTGGAGGAGATATGTAATACCAACACAGGGCTGGAAGAGATATGTAATACCAACACAGGGCTGGAAGAGAGATGTAGTACCAACACAGGGCTGGAGGAGATATGTAGTACCAACACAGGGCTGGAGGAGAGATGTAATACCAACACAGGGCTGGAAGAGAGATGTAATACCAACACAGGGCTGGAGGAGAGATGTAGTACCAACACAGGGCTGGAGGAGATATGTAATACCAACACAGGGCTGGAAGAGATATGTAATACCAACACAGGGCTGGAAGAGAGATGTAGTACCAACACAGGGCTGGAGGAGATATGTAATACCAACACAGGGCTGGAAGAGATATGTAATACCAACACAGGGCTGGAAGAGAGATGTAGTACCAACACAGGGCTGGAGGAGATATGTAATACCAACACAGGGCTGGAAGAGATATGTAATACCAACACAGGGCTGGAAGAGAGATGTAGTACCAACACAGGGCTGGAGGAGATATGTAATACCAACACAGGGCTGGAGGAGAGATTTTTTAAAATTTTTTAAACTTTATTTAACTAGGCAAGTCAGTTAAGAACAAATTCTTATTTTCAATGACGGCCTAGGAACAGTGGGTTAACTGGTCTAGGAACAGTGGGTTAACTGCCTGTTCAGGGGCAGAACGACAGATGTGTACCTTGTCAGTTTGGGGGTTTGAGCTTGCAACCTTCCGGTTACTAGTCCAACGCTCTAACCACTAGGCTACCCTGCCGCCCCTCCAGGGCTGGAGGAGAGATGTAATACCAACACAGGGCTGCAGGGGGCAGGAGAGCTAACAGAACACTACAGCTTTCCTGTTATCAAGATCCCTATTGTGCCTTCTGCTAGACCTGACTTCATTTAATTAACTCTCTCCACTTTAAACAACATCCGATACAGGAACCGACGGGAATAAGGAATCAAAACAGCCCTGATGTGAAAGATTTAGACTGTTGGCTTAGACTGAGATGCCTTGGACAGCTAGGTAAACCAATCTAACCATCTCTATCTAATGTATCTGTCTGTAGAGCCTCAATACAAAGACACTGTCTAACATGGATTATTGATCACCAGTATTCATTTACCCATCAATTCATTTATAGATCAGTTGATTGCCACAAAGGTTAGGAAAATGACCTGTATAATTCAAGAATGTCCTAGAATCACATGTGATGATGAAAACATTTGTAGCCTTTTTCATTTTATCAAAGGTATAAAAATAAAAAAAATCTAAATTATATATATTCTTAAATAATAAGAATAATATTTGTCAATTACTAATAAAATCCTATGAGTCACTTGGTATAATAGTCTATCGGGTCAACTGACAAATTACACTTTCTCCATCTTGTGAAACAAAGAAAGAAAGAAAGAAAGAAAGAAAGAGAGAAAGAAAAAAAGAAAGAGAGAAAGAACGAAAGAAAGAAAGAGAGAAAGAACGAAAGAAAGAAAGAGAGAAAGAACGAAAGAAAGAAAGAGAGAAAGAACGAAAGAAAGAAAGAGAGAAAGAACGAAAGAACGAAAGAAAGAAAGAGAGAAAGAACGAAAGAAAGAAAGAGAGAAAGAACGAAAGAAAGAAAGAGAAAAGAAAGAACGCATTACACAGTGTAAATAACTGATAAAACATCTACTGTCTCTAAAAACACCATAAAGCAAACGAAATAAAGGACAAACAACCACATAGATCCTATTTAATTACCAGAGGGGCCATTCAATGGGGAGGACAAACTGCACCTTGCTAATGTAAACTAGCAATCCATTGATATATTAACACACTATTCCAAGGTTTCTCTCTCGTGACAGAGCATTTGTTCTTTAAGTAAAATCAACTTCACTAACAAACACATTTGTGGCATATAACAATAGAAAAAGAAAGATTTCATTCAAGAGTGGATTTTATTTTTATTTTTTATATTTAAAATAAAATCAGAGTACCAACGAGGGTCATTGTGAAGATCATTGAGACATAAAATAGTTGTTTTTGCCACTGATGAAAAAGGCTTGAGACACAGGTCATCACTCTTTATTCATTGTTGTAATGATGGAGACTACAGAGAAGTTGGACAGACTCTTAAGAGAAAGCTGAGACAAGCTGACAAGGTAACAAAAATCTGTCGTTCTGCCCCTGAACAAGGCAGTTAACCCACTGTTCCCCGGTAGGCCGTCATTGAAAATAAGAACTTGTTCTTAACTGACTTGCCCCTAGTTAAATAAAGGTCAAATAAAAATAAATTAAAAAAGGAAGAATATTAGCAGGTGCATCTGGAGTCAACACTACATCTACGTTTACCGTGCTAATGAACAAAGACATGCTCAACAACAACACAACACACAAACGACATAGCCTATATATAGCTTTTAAGGCAGCTTTTATATAACAATAGACCTGAAAAAGGCCCTGACAGGAGAACAGGCAAAGTTCAATTCACGTCCGTCAGACATTGTGCAGTAAAAAAATATATGTTTTGTTCATATGTCTTGAATAAAGAAATATCTGTCTATTTTAATTATACAAATTGACCTATTATGTAAGAAATACATGTATTTCTAATATAAAAACAATCAACAAAATCTTTATATAAATTAGATATGATCGATAACAATCGAAATAAATGTTAACAAATTATATAATACTTTAGTAGATATGTTAAATTGAGATCCATTGATTGCCAATCAAAATGAGTACGTTGGTAAAATATTTAAGATCATTTTACCACCAGGTGTGTTTACCAGTAGCTTTACGGAGAGAACAGCTTTTCCTGGTTTCTTTTCACCTAAATATGTTTTACAATTTGTAATGATTTATGATTTAATATGTTACTAACACAGTAGTTCTATTATTGATCGAATACACTTCCCTGTTGAAAATAAATAGTATCTGATTGTAATATAATTTATCCACACCAGCAAAATGTCGGATCTATAGCAAAGGTCTCGGGAATCTTTGTTGAACAAAAATGACATGCACCGAACCCCCCCCCCCCCCCCCCCCCCATGTAGGTCCCAGTCATTTAACCCCCCCATGTAGCACCGAAACCCGAAACAGGATAAGTCCAGTGAGGGAATCCGTTTTTTCACCGAAACAAAAAAAGCATTGCAAAAAAATAGATAAAGTGACATTTCAGGAGAAATTCAAAAGTTAATGTCAGAAAGAAAGACACAAACTGACACAGAACGTACCAACTGAGTCAGAACGTACCAACTGAGTCAGAACGTACAAACTGACACAGAACGTACAAACTGACACAGAACGTACCAACTGAGTCAGAACGTACAAACTGACACAGAACGTACAAACTGACACAGAACGTACCAACTGAGTCAGAACGTACCAACTGAGTCAGAACGTACAAACTGAGTCAGAACGTACAAACTGACACAGAACGTACCAACTGAGTCAGAACGTACAAACTGACACAGAACGTACAAACTGACACAGAACGTACCAACTGAGTCAGAACGTACAAACTGACACAGAACGTACCAACTGAGTCAGAACGTACAAACTGACACAGAACGTACAAACTGACACAGAACGTACCAACTGAGTCAGAACGTACAAACTGACACAGAACGTACAAACTGACACAGAACGTACCAACTGAGTCAGAACGTACAAACTGACACAGAACGTACAAACTGACACAGAACGTACAAACTGACACAGAACGTACCAACTGACACAGAATGTACAAACTGACACAGAACGTACAAACTGACACAGAACGTACAAACTGACACAGAACGTACAAACTGACACAGAACGTACAGTACAAACTGACACAGAACGTACAAACTGACACAGAATGTACAGTACAAACTGACACAGAACGTACAAACTGACACAGAACGTACAAACTGACACAGAATGTACAAACTGACACAGAATGTACAGTACAAACTGACACAGAACGTACAAACTGAGTCAGAATGTACAGTACAAACTGACACAGAACGTACAAACTGACACAGAACGTACAAACTGACACAGAACGTACCAACTGACACAGAACGTACAGTACAAACTGACACAGAACGTACAAACTGACACAGAACGTACAAACTGACACAGAACGTACAAACTGAGTCAGAACGTACAGTACAAACTGACACAGAACGTACAAACTGACACAGAACGTACAAACTGACACAGAACGTACAAACTGAGTCAGAATGTACAGTACAAACTGACACAGAACGTACAAACTGACACAGAACGTACAAACTGACACAGAACGTACAAACTGACACAGAACGTACAAACTGACACAGAATGTACAGTACAAACTGACACAGAACGTACAAACTGACACAGAACGTACAAACTGACACAGAACGTACAAACTGAGTCAGAGCTTTATGGTAACAGGCCTTGAAAATGCCGAATGCAGGAAAACGTCTTTCAGTGCGGCTGTCACGCTGGCCAAGTCAAGGCATTCTCAGGCCAAAGCCCCCACAACCACAACATTAAGTACAGCAACAAAAATATAAACCGTCAAATCTGGATTTCAGTTGGCACCGAGACAGAACAAAACCTGTCGTGACTCCAACCTGGTGGCAACAAAACCTGTCGTGACTCCAACCTGGTGGCAACAAAACCTGTCGTGACTACTACAACCTGGTCCAACAAAACCTGTCGTGACTCCAACCTGGTGGCAACAAAACCTGTCGTGACTCCAACCTGGTGGCAACAAAACCTGTCGTGACTCCAACCTGGTCCAACAAAACCTGTCGTGACTCCAACCTGGTGGCAACAAAACCTGTCGTGAGTCCTCCAACCTGGTGGCAACAAAACCTGTCGTGACTCCAACCTGGTGGCAACAAAACCTGTCTTGACTCCAACCTGGAGGCAACAAAACCTGTCGTGACTCCTCCAACCTGGTGGCAACAAAACCTGTCGTGACTCCAACCTGGTCCAACAAAACCTGTCGTGACTCCTCCAACCTGGTGGCAACAAAACCCGTCGTGACTCCAACCTGGTGGCAACAAAACCTGTCGTGACTCCTCCAACCTGGTCCAACAAAACCTGTCGTGACTCCTCCAACCTGGTCCAACAAAACCTGTCGTGACTCCAACCTGGTGGCAACAAAATCTGTCGTGACTCCAACCTGGTCCAACAAAACCTGTCGTGACTCCAACCTGGTGGCAACAAAACCTGTCTTGACTCCAACCTGGAGGCAACAAAACCTGTCGTGACTCCTCCAACCTGGTGGCAACAAAACCTGTCGTGACTCCAACCTGGTCCAACAAAACCTGTCGTGACTCCTCCAACCTGGTCCAACAAAACAGGCTTCAGATCTCAATTACATTCAAACGGCCGAGATTCTGTCTTCTCTATTCTACTGTGAACCTGACGAAGAAATCACTGACCTAATATGTTTTATCTAGGTATCCCTTTATAACATCACTTGAGGCATAACAAAAGATTAACAACATTGGCTTTCGCCAAATGCTTCTTTGGGAAGGATTTTTTTTTCCTTGCTACTTTTCTCCCAGTGAGGGAAACCAAAGGACAATACAACCCAAACCTAGTGCTGTAGTCTCCCAGTCTCCCACAGAGCTTAGAGACTGTAGCAAAGGCCTTCTTATGACAAGCCATATATTTTAGCATCATTCACTTCTAATTAAGTGGGTATAAGACTTAAACAATAGCCATCTCAATGTCCATCTCAATGTCCTCTCCTGGACCTCCGTAAATAATACCATTGCTGTTTCTACAAAGTCACATTTTTTCTAAATGTATATCGTTGTATTTCTTTTCAGAGGAGTATTTTAATTCAGCGCAAAGAAACCAATGCCCTTAGAATGTCTAATACAATTGATTATATATTTAATGTATATCGCAAAATACAGTCTATGTAATATACGGCCTGGTCTGAAATTATTGACACCCTTGATAATGATGAGGAATAATGATTGTATAAAATAAATAAAATATGGAGCTATATTGTATTATATATATTATATATACACACACACACACACACACACACACACACACACATACACATACACATACACATACACACATACACATACACACACACACACACACACACACACACACACACACACACACACACACACACACACACACACACACACACACACACACACACACACACACACACACACACACACATACACACACACACACACACACACACATACACACATACACACACACATACACACACACACACACACACACATACACACATACACACACACAAAAAAAATAATTATAATATTTTATACTCAAAGAAAGGTAGGGGTCAAAATTATTCACAAAATACACATAATAGAAGATTTGTATAAATAAAATAGTCAAAAGAGTAGTATTGCACCGCATATTCCAAGAACGCAATGACTACATAGAGCTTGTGACTCTACAAACATGCTCTGTTAGAGAGAGATGCTCTGTTAGAAAGAGATGCTCTGTTAGAGAGAGATGCTCTGTTAGAGAGAGATGCTCTGTTAGAGAGAGATGCTCTGTTAGAGAGAGATGCTCTGTTAGAGAGAGATGCTCTGTTAGAGAGAGATGCTCTGTTAACCTAATAGCTCTTCTGATTTACATCAGGCTTGTGACTCTACAAACATGTTGGATGCATTTGCTGTTTTGTTTTTGTTTGTGTTTTTGATCATTTTGTGCCCAATAGAAATGAATGGTAAATAATGTATTGTGTCATTTTGGAGTCACTTTTATTGTAAATGAGAATAGAACATGTTTCTAAACACTCCTACATTCATGTGGATGCTACCATGGTTACGGATTGTCCTGAATTAATTCTGACCCTTAAATAAACTCTCTTTCTCTGAGCAATTAGTATTAGTATTAAAATACTATCATTTCCCTTTATTTATTTTTTTGAGCAATATAATATAGCTCAGTATTTGAATGATTTATTTTCTACAGTCATTATTGCTGCTCTTGATCAATGGTGTCAATCATTTCGGACGGCAGTCAAAAATTCATGATCCTTGTTGGTCAGAAAAAATAGAGAATCTCATTGGGGTAAAAAAAAAAAAAAAGTGTTTGTGTACAATTATTTCAAGCCACAGTTTAAAACAGCATTAAAATCCAAATAAAATGTTGACTTACTGAGGAAGGCAAACCGGGGGGAACTTTCCGAACTTTCTTTGTCTGAACCTCTGAAATACACAAGAATTAAAAACAGTTCAGTGTCACATTTTTATTGATAATCTCATAATGTTTTTCTATTGAAAATATCCATTCATATGATCAAGACTAAACAAACTCAATAACTTAACAAGCCACAACACAAAATAATATATAATAATATAGCTTATTGGGCCTGGCTAAATAAAGAAGGAAGCCTTAGCATGACAACATTACAATCAAGTAAACTACAAATATAGCTATCCACAACACAAAATAATTCCTTTCATATTGGGGGGGGACACATTTTGTCAGCCGGTGATTGTCAAGGAAATAACTGCCGTTACCTACGGTAATTAACATAAACACATTCAGCATCTCCTGGCTTCCACTCGGCCTACAACACACTGATGCAGACCTTAGGAACATCTGCATTTTCATTTAAAAAGTCTAATAAACCCATTTAATATAGACTAAACCATCACAATAAACCCATTTAATATAGACTAAACCATCACAATAAACCCATTTAATATAGACTAAACCATCACAATAAATCCATTGTTTATTTTAGACAGGTCTAAAGAAACATTATGATGTGAAGAAAATGTATTTCAGAAGAACAGAATAGTCCTCCTGATCTGGCTAAGCCAAATGGCTGTAGGCTACACTAGTTCATTTAACAGACAAGATTATTATATTATAATTCCTGTGCCAATGATCATTTTATATGATTTTAATAAGAAGAAGAATACAATTGAACATTGCTGAATAAAATAGAAAGGATATTGTTTCCGAAACGATTTCCGAGGGAGCGTGCACGTGGCTATCCTTTGTTCAGCGTTTAGCATAGTGATCATTGGCTTCATTTAGAGTTATTTATGCAACTTTTAGTTAAGATACAAACCTTAGGCTATTTGTTTTCATTTGTAATACATTCTAAGCCTCCATGATGCGACTTAATGATGATTTGAAAAAAGTCTAACGAGAGGCTTGCGCTGTGCTCTGTTTCTTACGCAGGCTGCACACACTTCATCAGTCTCTCATTCACATGTTGACAAGCACTAGACAATATTCTCACCCATTAAACTATTTTCAATTTAAACTGGTCTTTACATATAGCCTACATGTGTGGGAAAAACATGTCATCTGTAGCCTGCACTCGAATAGTGAATAGTGAATAGTGAATAGTGAATGCAGGAAGCGGTTGAGTTTTTAATATGCCAGGTAAACCACACCGGTTCTAAAGTAGATTAATGTGCTTAATTTTAAGAGTTGAGACATAGATATAGCATTACAAAAGAGCTGTGATCCTCTTTAAAATATATAGGTCATGCTTAGAGATATTTGGCCACTTTAAAGCTCAGATCCAGTAGGATTGTCAAACGTTTGCCTGCCGACAGTACTTAGCACCTCTGAACAGAGTGTAGTCAGTCAATCTCTTGTTTTTGTTCACACAGCAAAGACCTTGGAAGACGTCAGCCGCTCAGCCTTGTTAAAATACTCCAAACCAGAAGGTGGCAGTAGCATTGTTTGGCAATACCTATCTATGCATATTGCTCATGGTCTAGATTCCAAGCTATATGTGCTAATGTTGATATTTTGTAGAATGCCCTTGTTGTTACTAGCCAGATGGCCACAACTACCTAGCAAGATGATGAAGAAACTATGTAATTCCCTTTCCATGATCCCATACTGCCAGTGCCAGCCCATTGCCAAATGTTTAGCTAGCATATTCACTAGCTAGCACAACATATCTAGCTAGCTAGCTAAGGACACTGCACTAACATCGCCAGCTAACACAGGCAGCTGTTTCATGGAAACTAGCTAATCCATTGTGATGTCATTATAATGTCAACACTAGCTAACTTGGAGGAAGTATTTAGTGTTGTGTGCATTGCGTCGGTGCACTTAGCTAGCTACCATCCCATAGCTTACATTGCATATGAAGGGTGACTGGCTCATCCATATAAGCCTATGGGCTGATGCATGCGACCCAGCAGACTATACTCAATTTAATCTTGTCTTTATGTATACAAAATAATATTTGTGTGAAAGTTTTGATTTATAATGGGCCATTATCATGCACCTGTCGGAACAGGGGAATGGGGAAACAAATACTTAAATCGTACTTGAATAGCGAAAGGAGGACGCTTTTCCCGCAGTTTATTGTCATGCCGCCCGGGTAGGCTACCCCAGTTGTAAAGCGAAGCAATGTGCTTAATATTAGGAAAGCTGAGAAATTAATTGAGATCCTCCTCTTTTTAATAGAGGCCATCACAACTCTGTTTTCTCACGCAAATTGCATATTCTATAGAAATGTAGCGCAACATAGGCTAATAGGAACACTTATCTTCATTCCATCCATCAACTGGCTCTCGCTGCCCAACAGGTGATCCTATTCCAGTCAAACTCTGGATGCCAGGGCTCTCATTAACGGTGTGATTGGATTGTTCATTGCATTTGCATTGATGTCAGAGTGATTAGAGAGACAATAGAGCGCTGAGTACCAGGCCGTTAGCAAGTTTGGTAGGCCATCAGCAGCATCAGAGCAAAGTTTTGGAGAAGCCTAGTTACTGTGACTCAACGGTCATGTGAAACTTCACTGCGGTCATGACTCGTGACTGCCGGTGCGGTGGTAATACGGTCACCGTAACAGTCCTAACTGGGTGCTGACACCTCTTAAAACCTCCACTGCAAGGCATGATATTTATCGTCAATTTATTTACAGTTTCCTCTTTCAGGTCTTCCACCCAGACAATGTCACACGGAAGCTTTTGACTTTCCAAGAAGTCTGACTGACTGTGGAATGACTGACTGACTGACTGTGGAACGGATGATATTAATTAAAAAGACATGTACATACAACTATTGTGACAGTTCGCGATCAATACATGTATTTCTTTTGAAACAGCTTTGATGTTAAAATAGACTCAGTTCTGATATTACATTTATTATAAAGATACTTAAGTAAAGTCCCTTTTGTGAAACTGAAACTGCGTAAAAGTTGTTCTTGTACTACATGGACATCACACCATGACCCAACAGGTACCGTTCTCCTGTGTAAAGACGGATGGTGACATGACAATGTCTCTTAGGCTGTTCAACGGCCCTCACGAACGCACGTCCAGCAAGACCACAGCGAGAGAGGTAGGAGGGATAGGGCAGTGGGAGGAAGAAGAGGAGGAAGAAGAAAGGGGAAGAGGAGGAGGAAGAAGAGGAGGAGGAGAACGAGGATGAGGAAGAAAAGAGCAGGAGCTGAGAGCCTGGTGGAGTGGTGTGAGGGTCGGGGTCTGAGAGCCTGGTGGAGTGGTGTGAGGGTCGGGGTCTGAGAGCCTGACGGGATGTTGTGAGGGTCGGAAGCTGAGAGCCTGGTGGAGTGGTGTGAGGGTCGGAAGCTGAGAGCCTGGTGGAGTGGTGTGAGGGTCGGGGTCTGAGAGCCTGGTGGAGTGGTGTGAGGGTCGGGAGCTGAGAGCCTGGTGGAGTGGTGTGAGGGTCGGGGTCTGAGAGCCTGGTGGAGTGGTGTGAGGGTCAGGAGCTGAGAGCCTGGTGGAGTGGTGTGAGGGTCGGGGTCTGAGAGCCTGGTGGAGTGGTGTGAGGGTCGGGGTCTGAGAGCCTGGTGGAGTGGTGTGAGGGTCGGGGTCTGAGAGCCTGGTGGAGTGGTGTGAGGGTCGGGAGGTGAGAGCCTGGTGGAGTGGTGTGAGGGTCGGGGTCTGAGAGCCTGGTGGAGTGGTGTGAGGGTCGGGAGCTGAGAGCCTGGTGGAGTGGTGTGAGGGTCGGGGTCTGAGAGCCTGGTGGAGTGGTGTGAGGGTCGGGGTCTGAGAGCCTGGTGGAGTGGTGTGAGGGTCGGGGTCTGAGAGCCTGGTGGAGTGGTGTGAGGGTCAGGAGCTGAGAGCCTGGTGGAGTGGTGTGAGGGTCGGGGTCTGAGAGCCTGGTGGAGTGGTGTGAGGGTCAGGAGCTGAGAGCCTGACGGAGTGGTGTGAGGGTCAGGAGCTGAGAGCCTGACGGAGTGGTGTGAGGGTCAGGAGCTGAGAGCCTGGTGGAGTGGTGTGAGGGTCGGGGTCTGAGCTCACCCATGTTGTCGCTGTGCAGTGGTCTCCGGCGAGGGTTGTTGTTGTAGTGCTGGTAATACTGCGATCCAGGCTTGGTGGGCGACACCGCCCCAGGGCTGCCCATCTCTCCTCCCAGGAGGCTCGGCTGTAACACACAGGACAGAGACACGTTAACGTACAGGAAACACAGGACAGAGACACGCCAGTCGCTAAGCGTAAAGAACCCCCCCGCGGTGAACTCCAGTGTGAAGTCAGGTTGAGGTGCAAGAAGTGAGCGGCTCAGAAAACTACAATCCTCACACACAGTCGTCGACAACAAAATGTAGAGACATGAAGTAACATTTTGAACAAGTAGCGTCTTTTGTTTTAAAACACTTCACTGAAGGACTAACAATTCACAGAATGTTAAAAACATCAACAGACAGGCGTTAAAATAACAGGAGAAATAAAACATTATTGTTACACGACAAACTATCCAAAGACAATTCAAATATTCACAAGGTTGTATGGAATCAATAAAATACATTGTCAGGGTTTCAGCACCAGCTAACCTAAACATTTGACTTCAAATCTTGAATCTCAACTCTAATAAACTAAATTAACCTAAATAAATGTAAATACATTTTTCATTTCAATCTACTTATTTAATAACTAACTACAACTGGTATACATTTTTTTTTTTTAAATCAAAAATACCTTGATAACGGAAACAACAAGGTAGTGTCCATATCAGGACGTTAAATCCACCAGAAAGATCAGAGTCTGGTACTGAGAAACGAGTGTCTGACCTCAACTCCCTGTGAATATAGTCCACTTATCCCAAGCAGCCATCACATCTCCCGATTAAACTCTGCTCCACTAACATTGTTCTCCTAATCAAGTTCAATTATTCACCGACAATAAGTGCGTGTAGGTTCGTTCATATTTTTTTTACGAAAGAAAGAAACTAGCGGAAGATGGGACTAGAATGTTCCTGCTGGGCGACGATGAGAGGAGAGCAGTGGATGAGAGATTGGTACGAGCACAAGAAAAGGTTTTTTCCCCCCCAAAACTTTTAAGGATATACTTGTTCAAACTTCCCAGCGACTGAACTAATTAGTGTAGTTGATCAAGTAGAGAAAGTGTTTGCCTTAATTTGAATTCCAGTCACTGGGGCTCTCACAACAGAGTTAGACATGCTTCACTAGATCTCAATTCACATGCTAAACAGGCTAAATAGGCCAATTTACAGGCCTGCTCCTGGGTCCCCCCCGTTAACTCTGGGTACCACCCAAATGGTGCCCTAATTCCCTATATAGTGCACCAGGACCCATAGGGTTCTGGTCAAAAGTAGTGCACTATATAGGGAATAGGGTGCCATAGGACTCTATACAAACTAGTGCACTATATAGGGAATAGGGTGCCATAGGGCTCTGGTCAAAAGTAGTGCACTACATAGGGAATAGGGTGCAATTTGGGAGATACCCTGGGAAAATAAGACGGGGGCCTTCAGACTGCTAAAACAAAAGGACCCTTGTCTTACATAAAGTAAGTCATCCCCCCTCTCCCCCCACCCGCCATCACCCCCTCTCCCCCACCCCCCACCCACCATCACCCCACCCTCTCCCCCACCCCCCACCCGCCATCACCCCTACTCCTACTCTCCTCCTCCTACTCCTACTCTCCTCCTACTCTCCTCCTCATCCTCTCCTCCTCTCCTCCTACTCTCCTCCTCCTCCCCTCCTCCTCCCCTCCTCCTACTCTCCTCCTCTCCTCCTCCTCTCCTCTACTCTCCTCCTCCTCTCCTCCTACTCTCCTCCTCCTCTCCTCCTCCTACTCCTACTCTCCTCCTACTCTCCTCCTCATCCTCTCCTCCTACTCTCCTCCTCCTACTCTCCTCCTCCTCTCCTCCTATTCCTCTCCTCCTATTCCTCTCCTCCTACTCTCCTCCTCCCTCCCCCTCCTCCTCCCCTCCTCCTACTCTCCTCCTCTCCTCCTCCTCTCCTCCTCCTCCTCCTCCTCCTCTCCTCCTACTCTCCTCCTCCTCTCCTCCTACTCTCCCTCCTCCTCCTCTCCTCCTCCTCCTCCTCTCCTCCTCCTCCTCCTCCTCCTCCTCCTCCTCCCTCTCTCCTCCTCCCTCTCCTCCTCCTACTCCTCTCCTCCTCCTCTCCTCCTCCTCCTCCTCCTCCTCTCCTCCTACTCTCCTCCTCCTACTCCTACTCTCCTCCTCCTACTCTCCTCCTCTCCTCCTACTCTCCTCCTCCTCCCCTCCTCCTCCCCTCCTCCTACTCTCCTCCTCTCCTCCTCCTCTCTCCTCTCTCCTCCTCCTCTCCTCCTCTCCTCCTCCTCCTCCTCCTCCTCCTCTCCTCTCCTCCTCTCCTCCTACTCTCCTCCTCCTCCTACTCCTACTCTCCTCCTCCCCTCCTCCTACTCTCCTCCTCTCCTCCTCCTCTCCCTCCTCCTCCTCCCTCCTCCCCTCCTCCTCCCCTCCTCCCTCCCCTCCTCCTCTCCTCCTACTCTCCTCCTCCCCTCCTCCTCTCCTACTCATACTCTCCTCCTCCCCTCCTCCTCCCCTCCTCCTACTCTCCTCCTCCTCTCCTCCTCCTCCCCTCCTCCTCTCCTCCTCCCCTCCTCCTCTCCTCCCTACTCTCCCCCTCCCCTCCTCCTCTCCTCCTCCTACTCTCCTCCTCCTCTCCTCCTCTCCTCCTCCTACTCTCCTCCTCCTCTCCTCCTCTCCTCCTACTCTCCTCCTCCTCTCCTCCTCCTACTCCTACTCTCCTCCTCCCCTCCTCCTCTCCTTCTCCTCTCCTCATCTTGCCCGAATTCAGAGATAACGATCTGTTGTACCCAGCTGGCATCCAGCGCCTGATATTAACCAAGATAAATGACAAGCACCTGAACGGAGGAGAGAAGAGAGAGACGAGAAGAGAGAGAAGAGAAGAGAAGAGAGAGAGAGAAGAGAAGAGAAGAGAAGAGAAGAGAAGAGAGAGAGAGAGAGAGGAACTCTCCCTTGAAGGATTAAGGCTCCTTGCCTTGGCATTTATAACACAGGTGTAGACATTTATAACACAGGACTATGTATGCATCCCATTTGGCACCCTATCCCCTATGTAGTGCACTACTTTAGACCAGGGGGCACTATACAGGGGATAGGGTGTCATTTGGGACTTGAACATGCCTGCTTGAGCACCAAATGACGAGTATCAATAGAAGAGGAGGTCATTGAGAAATCATTTGGGGGGGAAAATGGCACCACACAAAAGACAGAAAGAGGTGTAGAAAGAATTGAAGCACCCCCGAATAAATCATGTGGTATCTTCCAACTGAAGAAAATGATGCCAACAAACAGAAAAAAGGGGGTAAATAGTTTGAAGTCAAACATAAAATAAACAAAGGTATTTTTTTTCTGATATCAGTACTATAATCTGGATGGATAATACAACAGTATTTACAGGAGAGACAGCTGAGCCTTAGGGCTTTACAGGAGGTGCATTACCATAGGGCTTTACAGGAGGAGCATTACCGTAGGGCTTTACAGGAGGTGCATTACCATAGGGCTTTACAGGAGGTGCATTACCATAGGGCTTTACAGGAGGATCATTACCGTAGGGCTTTACAGGAGGATCACTAATGTAGGGGTTTACAGGAGGAGCATTACCATAGGGCTTTACAGGAGGATCCTTACCATAGGGATTTACAGGAGGAGCATTACCATAGGGCTTTACAGGAGGAGCATTACCATAGGGCTTTACAAGAGGAGTATGACCATAGGGCTTTACAGGAGGTGCATTACCATAGGGCTTTACAGGAGGAGCATTACCGTAGGGCTTTACAGGAGGATCACTAATGTAGGGGTTTACAGGAGGAGCATTACCATAGGGCTTTACAGGAGGATCCTTACCATAGGGATTTACAGGAGGAGCATTACCATAGGGCTTTACAGGAGGAGCATTACCATAGGGCTTTACAAGAGGAGTATGACCATAGGGCTTTACAGGAGGAGCATTACCGTAGGGCTTTACAGGAGGAGCATTACCATAGGGCTTTACAAGAGGAGTATGACCATAGGGCTTTACAGGAGGAGCATTACCGTAGGGCTTTACAGGAGGAGCATTACCGTATGGCTTTACAGCAGGAGCATTACCATAGGGCTTTACAGGAGGAGCATTACCATAGGGCTTTACAGGAGGATCACTAATGTAGGGCTTTACAGGAGGAGAATTACCATAGGGCTTTACAGGAGGAGCATTACCGTAGGGCTTTACAGGAGGAGCATTACCATAGGGCTTTACAGGAGGAGAATGATCATAGGGCTTTACAGGAGGAGAATGACCATAGGGCTTTACAGGAGGAGATGATCATAGGGCTTTACAGGAGGAGCATTACCATAGGGCTTTACAGGAGGAGCATTACCATAGGGCTTTACAGGAGGAGCATTACCATAGGGCATTACAGGAGGAGATGATCATAGGGCTTTACAGGAGGAGAATGACCATAGGGCTTTACAGGAGGAGCATTACCATTGGGCTTTACAGGGGGAGGATAAGAGGTTGTAGTTGTAGTACAGTAGGTGTATCTAGCTGTGTTTTATTAGTTATCTTGGGGTTGTAGTACACAAGGTGGCCCTGAGGAAGAGGAACCCTGGAGATGGGACATGACAAGGTGGCCCTGAGGAAGAGGAACCCTGGAGATGGGTCATGACAAGGTGGCCCAGAGGAAGAGGAACCCTGGAGATGGGACATGACAAGGTGGCCCTGAGGAAGAGGAACCCTGGAGATGGGACGAAGAGGAACCCTGGAGATGGGACATGACAAGGTGACCCTGAGGAAAAGGAACCCTGAAGATGGGTCATGACAAGGTGGCCCAGAGGAAGAGGAACCCTGGAGATGGGACAAGACAAGGTGGCCCTGAGGAAGAGGAACCCTGGAGGTGGGACATGACAAGGTGGCCCTGAGGAAGAGGAACCCTGGAGATGGGTCATGACAAGGTGGCCCAGAGGAAGAGGAACCCTGGAGATGGGACATGACAAGGTGGCCCTGAGGAAGAGGAACCCTGGAGATGGGACGAAGAGGAACCCTGGAGATGGGACATGACAAGGTGACCCTGAGGAAAAGGAACCCTGGAGATGGGTCATGACAAGGTGGCCCAGAGGAAGAGGAACCCTGGAGATGGGACAAGACAAGGTGGCCCTGAGGAAGAGGAACCCTGGAGATGGGACGAAGAGGAACCCTGCAGATGGGACATGACAAGGTGACCCTGAGGAAAAGGAACCCTGGAGATGGGTCATGACAAGGTGGCCCAGAGGAAGAGGAACCCTGGAGATGGGACAAGACAAGGTGGCCCTGAGGAAGAGGAACCCTGGAGGTGGGACATGACAAGGTGGCCCTGAGGAAGAGGAACCCTGGAGATGGGTCATGACAAGGTGGCCCAGAGGAAGAGGAACCCTGGAGATGGGACATGACAAGGTGGCCCTGAGGAAGAGGAACCCTGGAGATGGGACGAAGAGGAACCCTGGAGATGGGACATGACAAGGTGGCCCTGAGGAAGAGGAACCCTGGAGATGGGTCATGACAAGGTGGCCCTGAGGAAGAGGAACCCTGGAGATGGGTCATGACAAGGTGGCCCTGAGGAAGAGGAACCCTGGAGATGGGACGAAGAGGAATCCTGGAGATGGGACATGACAAGGTGGCCCTGAGGAAGAGGAACCCTGGAGATGGGACATGACGAGGTGGCCCTGAGGAAGAGGAACCCTGGAGATGGGTCATGACGGGTGGCCCTGAGGAAGAGGAACCCTGGAGATGGGACATGACGAGGTGGCCCTGAGGAAGAGGAACCCTGGAGATAGGACATGACGAGGTGGCCCTGAGGAAGAGGAACCCTGGAGATGGGTCATGACGAGGTGGCCCTGAGGAAGAGGAACCCTGGAGATGGGTCATGACGGGTGGCCCTGAGGAAGAGGAACCCTGGAGATGGGACATGACGAGGTGGCCCTGAGGAAGAGGAACCCTGGAGATGGGACATGACGAGGTGGCCCTGAGGAAGAGGAACCCTGGAGATGGGTCATGACGAGGTGGCCCTGAGGAAGAGGAACCCTGGAGATGGGACGAAGAGGAACCCTGGAGATGGGATGAAGAGGAACCCTGGAGATGGGTCATGACAAGGTGGCCCTGAGGAACCCAGTTTTTCTCAACCCCTAAATTGCCCCATTCTTCCAAGATCTCACTCACTACTAACTCAAACCAACAGTCAGTTACACTACACATTGAGTTACTCAGAGCTGATTGATGCTGAAAGAGATCCTGGCCACATCACATCCCAGCCTGGCCCCTAGACAGCTATATATAGTTACAGACACATCACAGCCCAGCCTGGCCCCTATACATGTACTATATATAGTTACAGACACATCACAGCCCAGCCTGGCCCCTAGACAGCCATGTATAGTTACAGACACATCACAGCCCAGCCCAGCCTGGCCCCTAGACAGGTAATATATACAGTTACAGACACATCACAGCCCAGCCTGGCCCCTAGACAGGTACTATATATAGTTACTGTCACGTTCTGACCTTAATTTCCTTTGTTTTGTATTTATTTAGTATGGTCAGGGCGTGAGTTGGGTGGGTTGTCTATGTTTGTTTTTCTAGGTTTTGGGAATTTCTATGTTTCGGCCTAGTATGGTTCTCAATCAGAGGCAGGTGTCATTAGTTGTCTCTGATTGAGAATCATACTTAGGTAGCCTGGGTTTCACTGTGTGTTTGTGGGTGATTGTTTCCGTGTCTGTGTTTGTTCGCCACACGGTACTGTTTCGGTTTTGTTCACGTTTATTGTTTTGTATTCATTGAGTGTTCAGTTCATGTTTTTAAATAAACAACCATGGACACTTACCACGCCGCATCTTGGTCCGATCCTTGCTACACCTCCTCTTCAGACGAAGAGGAGGAAAACCCTTACAGAATCACCCACCCACCAAGGACCGAGCGGCGTGGTAAAAAACCGCAGCGACGACAGCAGAAGCAGCAGCAACAGCGGCCAGCATCACAGGACTCCTGGACATGGGAGCAGATACTGAACAGAGAGGGACCCTGGGCACAGGCTGGGGAAAATCGCCGCCCTAAAGCAGAGCTGGAGGCAGCGAAAGCTGAGCGGCGTGGTAAAAAACCGCAGCGACGACAGCAGCAGCAGCAGCAACAACAGCGGCCAGCATCAGAGCAGAATCTGGACTACACGACTTGGGAGGAGATAGACAGGTGGGCGGTCGACCCAGGGAGAGTGCCGGAGCCCGCCTGGGATTCGATGGAGCAGTGCAAGGAAGGCTACAGGAGAATGAGGTTGGCGAAGCCAGCACGGCAGTGCGACAGGTATGAGAGGCAGCCCCAAATTATTTTTGGGGGGAGGCACACGAGGTGTGGTACTAAGCCAGGTAGCAGACCTGAGCTCACTCCTCGTGCTTATGATAAGCAGCGCATTACTGGTCAGGCACCGTGTTATGCGGTTAAGCGCACGGTGTCGCAAGTGCGTACCCATAGCCCGGTGCGCTATAGGGCAGCCCCCCGAGAGTGCCATGCGAGTGTGGGCATTGAGCCAGGGCGTATGGTGCCTGCTCAGCGGGTCTGGTCGCCGGTACGCAGTTTTGGTCCAGGTTATCCTGCGCCGGCTCTGCGTGCTGTGTATCCGGGGCGCTGGGAGGGTGCAGTGCGTCCTCTGCCTGCGCTCCGCTCGTGCCGGGCAAATGTGGGAGTGGAGCCAAAGGGAGAGGTGCGTGTAGTAAGCACTAGATCTCCCGTGCTTACCCACAGCCCGGTTCAACCTGTGCCTGCACTCTGGAGGGTCCGGGCTAGAGTAGTTGTCCAGCCTGGGGAAGTGGTGCCAAGGTTGCGCACCAGAGCTCCAGTGCTCCCCCACAGCCCGGTCCTTCAGGCTCCTCCTAACACCAAGCCTCCTGAAGGTCTCCCCAGCCTGGTGGTTCCTGTGGCAGCCCCACGCACCAGGCTGTCTCTCTGTCTCCTCCCTGCAGGTGGTCCCGCCTGTCCGGCGCCGCTGCCGGAGCATCCCGCCTGTCCGGCGCCGCTGCCGCAGTCTCCCGCCTGTCCGGCGCCGCTGCCGCAGTCTCCCGCCTGTCCGGCGCCGCTGCCGGAGCCCCTCAGCCCAGAGGCGCCAGAGCCCCTCAGCCCAGAGGCGCCAGAGCCCCTGCCCCTCTGTCCCGAGCCCCTGCCCCTCTGTCCCGAGCCCCTGTCCCTCTGTCCCGAGCTCCTGTCCCTCTGTCCCGAGCTCCTGCCCCTCTGTCCAGAGCTTCTGCCCCTCTGTCCCGAGCTGCCCCTCTGTCCAGTGGGGTCATTGAGAGGGGTGGCCATGGTGACAAAGCCACGGAGGCGGACAATAAGGCGGACTAAGACAATGTTGAAGTGGGGTCCGCGTCCCGCGCCAGAACCGCCACCGCGGACAGACGCCCACCCAGACCCTCCCCTATAGGTCAAGGTTTTGCGGCCGGAGTCCGCACCTTTGGGGGGGGGTACTGTCACGTTCTGACCTTAATTTCCTTTGTTTTGTATTTATTTAGTATGGTCAGGGCGTGAGTTGGGTGGGTTGTTTATGTTTGTTTTTCTAGGTTTTGGGAATTTCTATGTTTCGGCCTAGTATGGTTCTCAATCAGAGGCAGGTGTCATTAGTTGTCTCTGATTGAGAATCATACTTAGGTAGCCTGGGTTTCACTGTGTGTTTGTGGGTGATTGTTTCCGTGTCTGTGTTTGTTCGCCACACGGTACTGTTTCGGTTTTGTTCACGTTTATTGTTTTGTATTCATTGAGTGTTCAGTTCATGTTTTTAAATAAACAACCATGGACACTTACCACGCCGCATCTTGGTCCGATCCTTGCTACACCTCCTCTTCAGACGAAGAGGAGGAAAACCCTTACAGTTACAGACACATCACAGCCCAGCCTGGCCCCTAGACAGGTACTATATATAGTATCAGACACATCACAGCCCAGCCTGGCCCCTAGACAGGTACTATATATAGTATCAGACACATCACAGCCCAGCCTGGCCCCTAGACAGGTACTATATATAGTATCAGACACAGCCCAGCCTGGCCCCTAGACAGGTCCTATATATAGTATCAGACACATCACAGCCCAGCCTGGCCCCTAGACAGGTACTATATATAGTTACAGACACATCACAGCCCAGCCTGGCCCCTAGACAGCTACTATATATAGTATCAGACACATCACAGCCCAGCCTGGCCCCTAGACAGCTATATATAGTTACAGACACATCACAGCCCAGCCTGGCCCCTAGACAGCTACTATATATAGTATCAGACACATCACAGCCCAGCCTGGCCCCTAGACAGCTACTATATATAGTATCAGACACATCACAGCCCAGCCTGGCCCCTAGACAGCCATGTATAGTTACAGACACAGCCCAGCCTGGCCCCTAGACAGCTACTATATATAGTATCAGACACATCACAGCCCAGCCTGGCCCCTAGACAGGTACTATATATAGTTACAGACACATCACAGCCCAGCCTGGCACCTAGACAGCTACTATATATAGTATCAGACACAGCCCACAGACACCTATCACAGCCCAGCCTGGCCCCTAGACAGGTCCTATATATAGTATCAGACACATCACAGCCCAGCCTGGCCCCTAGACAGCTACTATATATAGTATCAGACACATCACAGCCCAGCCTGGCCCCTAGACAGGTACTATATATAGTTACAGACACATCACAGCCCAGCCTGGCCTCTAGACAGGTACTATATATAGTTACAGACACATCACAGCCCAGCCTGGCCCCTAGACAGGTACTATATATAGTTACAGACACATCACAGCCCAGCCTGGCCCCTAGACAGGTACTATATATAGTTACAGACACATCACAGCCCAGCCTGGCCCCTAGACAGCCATGTATAGTTACAGACACATCACAGCCCAGCCCAGCCTGGCCCCTAGACAGCTACTATATATAGTTACAGACACATCACAGCCCAGCCCAGCCTGGCCCCTAGACAGCTACTATATATAGTTACAGACACATCACAGCCCAGCCCAGCCTGGCCTCTAGACAGCTACTATATATAGTTACAGACACATCACAGCCCAGCCCAGCCTGGCCCCTAGACAGGTACTATATATAGTATCAGACACATCACAGCCTGGCCCCTAGACAGGTACTATATATAGTTACAGACACATCACAGCCCAGCCTGGCCCCTAGACAGCCTATGTATCAGACACATCACAGACAGCTATATATACAGTTACAGACACATCACAGCCCAGCCTGGCCCCTAGACAGGTACTATATATAGTTACAGACACATCACAGCCCAGCCTGGCCCCTAGACAGGTACTGTTACAGACACATCCAGCCCAGCCTGGCCCCTAGACAGCTACTATATATAGTTACAGACACATCACAGCCCAGCCCAGACAGGTGGCAGACACATCTGGCCCCTAGACAGCTATATATAGTTACAGACACATCACAGCCCAGCCCAGCAGGTACTGGACCCACAGCCCAGCCTGGCCCCTAGACAGGTACTATATATAGTTACAGACACATCACAGCCTGGCCCCTAGACAGGTACTATATATAGTTACAGACACATCACAGCCCAGCCTGGCCCCTAGACAGGTACTATATATAGTTACAGACATCAGCCCAGCCTGGCCCCTAGACAGGTCCTATATATAGTTACAGACACATCACAGCCCAGCCTGGCCCTAGACAGGTACTATATATAGTTACAGACACATCACAGCCCAGCCTGGCCCCTAGACAGGTACTATATAGTTACAGACACATCACAGAGCCTGGCCCCTACAGCCATGTATAGTTACAGACACAGCCCAGCCTGGCCCTAGACAGGTACTATATATAGTTACAGACACATCACAGCCCAGCCCAGCCTGGCCCCTAGACAGCCCCTACTATATATAGTTACAGACACATCACAGCCCAGCCTGGCCCCTAGACAGGTACTATATATAGTTACAGACACATCACAGCCCAGCCTGGCCCCTAGACAGCTACTATATAGTTACAGACACATCACAGCCCAGCCTGGCCCCTAG
>NC_088399.1:6466870-6471870 GCF_034236695.1 Oncorhynchus nerka
CCCATAGACATACATTGATACTCTGGTACCCCTAACCCCCCAGATTCACCCCCCATAGACATACATTGATACTGTGGTACCCCTAACCCCCCATAGACATACATTGATACTCTGGTACCCCTAACCCCCCATAGACGTACATTGATACTCTGGTACCTCTAACCCCCAGATTCACCCCCCATAGACGTACATTGATACTCTGGTACCCCTAACCCCCAGATTCACCCCCATAGACGTACATTGATACTTTGGTACCCCTAACCCCCAGATTCACCCCCATAGACGTACATTGATACTCTGGTACCCCTAACCCCCAGATTCACCCCCATAGACATAGATTGATACTCTGGTACCCCTAACCCCCAGATTCACCCCCATAGACATACATTGATACTCTGGTACCCCTAACCCCCATAGACATACATTGATACTCTGGTATAACCCCCATAGACGTACTTGATACTCTGGTACCCCTAACCCCCCCCATAGACGTACATTGATACTCTGGTACCCTAACCCCCAGATTCACCCCCATAGACGTACATTGATACTCTGGTACCCCTAACCCCCAGATTCACCCCCATAGACGTACATTGATACTCTGGTACCCCTAACCCCCCAGATTCACACCCCCATAGACGTACATTGATACTCTGGTACCCCTAACCCCCAGATTCACCCCCCATAGACGTACATTGATACTCTGGTACCCCTAACCCCCCAGATTCACCCCCATAGACGTACATTGATACTCTGGTACCCCTAACCCCCAGATTCACCCCCCCATAGACATACATTGATACTCTGGTACCCCCCCTAACCCCCAGATTCACCCCCATAGACAACCCCCAGATACCCCCATTGATACTCTGGTACCCCTAACCCCCATAGACATACATTGATACTCTGGTACCCCTAACCCCCCATAGACGTACATTGATACTCTGGTACCTCTAACCCCCAGATTCACCCCCCATAGACGTACATTGATACTCTGGTACCCCTAACCCCCAGATTCACCCCCATAGACATACATTGATACTCTGGTACCCCTAACCCCCAGATTCACCCCCATAGACGTACATTGATACTCTGGTACACCTAACCCCCATAGACATACATTGATACTCTGGTACCCCTAACCCCCAGATTCACCCCCATAGACGTCCATGATACTCTGGTACCCCTAACCCCCATAGACATACATTGATACTCTGGTACCCCTAACCCCCAGATTCACCCCCCATAGACGTACATTGATACTCTGGTAGACATACATTGATACCCCTAACCCCCATAGATGTACATTGATACTCTGGTACCCCTAACCCCCAGATTCACCCCCATAGACGTACATTGATACTCTGGTACCCCTAACCCCCATAGACGTACATTGATACTCTGGTACCCCTAACCCCCAGATTCACCCCCCCATAGACATACATTGATACTCTGGTACCCCTAACCCCCAGATTCACCCCCCCATAGACGTACATTGATACTCTGGTACCCCTAACCCCCATAGACGTACATTGATACTCTGGTACCCCTAACCCCCAGAATCACCCCCATAGACATACATTGATACTCTGGTACCCCTAACCCCCAGATTCACCCCCATAGACGTACATTGATACTCTGATTGTTGGTTGATACACCACCTGGCCTTAGACTAGCCTGGAAGACCATTCAGGGGTACAGATGTGTGTTTGGGGAGTCCATTTGACACGCAGGTCAGAGAAGGGTGTGTTGGGTGTAGGGTCAGGAGGGTGTGTGTGTGTGTGTGTGTGTGTGTGTGTGTGTGTGTGTGTGTGAAGGGGGGGGGGTTGCTTTAAGTATTGTCAGAATAGACAGTACACATTATAAGACATTGTAATTAGACATTGTTAGAGGCAGCAAGGAGAAGTTAATAAGTTACCAGACACCACACCAGTCTGCTGCCCGCCTGTCATACAAACTGACACACACACACATCCACGACTACTTGCCACGCACATACTGCATCCTACCGCATCCTACCTCATCCTACCACATCCTACCACATCCTACCTCATCCTACCGCATCCTACCGCATCCTACCACATCCTACCGCATCCTACCGCATCCTACCGCATCCTACCACATCCTACCGTATCCTACCGTATCCTACCGCATCCTACCGCATCCTACCACATCCTCCTACCACATCCTACCGCATCCTACCGCATCCCACCGCATCCTACCGCATCCTACCGCATCCTCCTACCACATCCTACCGCATCCCACCGCATCCTACCGCATCCCACCGCATCCTACCGCATCCTACCACATCCTACCGCATCCTCCTACAACATCCTACCGCATCCCACCGCATCCTACCACATCCTACCGCATCCTACCGCATCCTACCGCATCCTCCTACCACATCCTACCGCATCCCACCGCATCCTACCACATCCTACCACATCCTACCGTATCCTACCGCATCCTACCACATCCTACCGCATCCTACCACATCCTACCGCATCCCACCGCATCCTACCACATCCTACCGCATCCTACCACATCCTACCACATCCTACCGTATCCTACCGCATCCTACCACATCCTACCGCATCCTACCGCAATCTCCTACCACATCCTACCGAATCCTACCGCATCCTACCGCAATCTCCTACCACATCCTACCGCAATCTCCTACCACATCCTACCGAATCCTACCGCATCCTACCGCATCCTACCTCATCCTACCGCATCCTACCGCATCCTACCGCAATCTCCTACCACATCCTACCGCAATCTCCTACCACATCCTACCGCAAACTCCTACCACATCCTACCGAATCCTACCGCATCCTACCACATCCTACCACATCCTGTAGAAAATGAGTAAAACGGTTTTAAGCAAGTGTTGTGATCCATAATACTAAATAAATAATGGTGCTATTGGTTGGAGCAGATGTGTCTAAATTATGGCAGGTCGTCTCCAGGGAAGGACTGAAGAAAACAGCTGTTCAGAATCAACATCAAACCACACCACACCATACACACACACCCCACACCACCCCACACCACACACGCACACCCCACACCACACCATACCACACACACGCACACACCAAACCACACCATACCACACCACCCCACACCACACCACACACGCACACCCCACACCACACCAAACCACCCCACACATGCACACACCAAACCACTCCATACACCATCACACGCACACGCACACCCCACACCACACCAAACACATGCACACACCACACCATACCACACCACATCACACCATACCACATCACACCACACGACACCATACCACATCACACCATACCACACCACATCACACCATACCACACCACACCATACCACACCATACCACACCATACCATACCACACCACACCACACCATACCACACCATACCACACCATACCATACCACACCACACCACACCACACCATACCATACCATACCACACCATACCACACCACACCATACCATACCACACCACACCATACCACACCACACCACACCACACCATACCACACCATACCACACCACACCACACCATACCACACCATACCACACCACACCATACCACACCACACCATACCACACCATACCACACCACACCACACCACACCATACCACACCATACCACACCACACCACACCACACCATACCACACCATACCACACCATACCACATCACACCATACCACACCACACCATACCACATCACACCATACCACACCACACCACACCATACCACATCACACCATACCATATCACACCACACCACACCATACCACACCACACCACACCATACCACACCATACCACACCACACCACACCATACCACACCACACCACACCACACCATACCACACCACACCACACCATACCACACCATACCACACCATACCACACCACACCATACCACATCACACCATACCACACCACACCACACCATACCACATCACACCATACCATATCACACCACACCACACCATACCACACCACACCATACCACACCACACCACACCACACCACACCATACCACACCACACCACACCACACCACACCACACCACACCATACCACACCACACCACACCACACCACACCATACCATACCACACCACACCATACCACACCACACCATACCACACCACACCACACCACACCATACCATACCACACCACACCACACCACACCACACCACACCATACCGTTCAACACTACACAAGATTGAGAGATTTGGATTGACTCTTGTTCAATCAACTGACATTTCAGAGAACTTTGAAGGATGGAAAACAAAATAAAGAGGAGGAATTTGACTCAGTGATTCTACTACAGATCACCATTCTGGCTTTCACATTTAAAATGTTGTTATAGACAATGTGTGAGTAGCACCCTCGCAGGGTATTGCTGACAGAACCAGCCCAATATCATCAAGACAGATATGGAAGAGATGACATAGTTAGTAGAGATGACATAGTTAGTAGAGATGACATAGTTAGTAGAGATGACATAGTTAGTAGAGCTGATATAGTTAGTAGAGATGATATAGTTAGTAGAGCTGATATAGTTAGTAGAGATGATATAGTTAGTAGAGATGATATAGTTAGTAGAGATGATATAGTTAGTAGAGATGACATAGTTAGTAGAGATGATATAGTTAGTAGAGATGACATAGTTAGTAGAGATGATATAGTTAGTAGGGATGACATCTTTAGTATAGATGATATAGCTAGTAGAGATGATATAGTTAGTAGAGATGACATCTTTAGTATAGATGATATAGTTAGTAGATATGATATAGTTAGTAGAGATGATATAGTTAGTAGAGATGATATAGTTAGTAGAGATGATATAGTTAGTAGAGATGACATAGTTAGTAGAGATGGACATAGTTAGTATAGATGATATAGTTAGTAGAGATGATATAGTTAGTAGAGATGATATAGTTACTAGAGATGACATCTTTAGTATAGATGATATAGCTAGTAGAGATG
>NC_088399.1:6476870-6499370 GCF_034236695.1 Oncorhynchus nerka
CAGTAACCACAGACCAGCCTTGGTCCCACAGTAACCACAGACCAGCCGTGGTCCCACAGTAACCACAGACCAGCCTTGGACCCACAGTAACCACAGACCAGCCGTGGTCCCACAGTAATCACAGACCAGCCTTGGTCCCACAGTAACCACAGACCAGCCGTGGTCCCACAGTAACCACAGACCAGCCGTGGTCCCACAGTAACCACAGACCAGCCGTGGTCCCACAGTAATCACAGACCAGCCGTGGTCCCACAGTAATCACAGACCAGCCGTGGTCCCACAGTAACCACAGACCAGCCTTGGTCCCACAGTAACCACAGACCAGCCGTGGTCCCACAGTAATCACAGACCAGCCGTGGTCCCACAGTAATCACAGACCAGCCGTGGTCCCACAGTAATCACAGACCAGCCGTGGTCCCACAGTAATCACAGACCAGCCGTGGTCCCACAGTAATCACAGACCAGCCGTGGTCCCACAGTAATCACAGACCAGCCGTGGTCCCACAGTAATCACAGACCAGCCGTGGTCCCACAGTAACCACAGACCAGCCTTGGTCCCACAGTAACCACAGACCAGCCGTGGTCCCACAGTAACCACAGACCAGCCTTGGTCCCACAGTAACCACAGACCAGCCGTGGTCCCACAGTAATCACAGACCAGCCTTGGTCCCACAGTAACCACAGACCAGCCGTGGTCCCACAGTAATCACAGACCAGCTGTGGTCCCACAGTAACCACAGACCAGCCTTGGTCCCACAGTAACCACAGACCAGCCTTGGTCCCACAGTAATCACAGACCAGCCGTGGTCCCACAGTAATCACAGACCAGCCGTGGTCCCACAGTAATCACAGACCAGCCGTGGTCCCACAGTAATCACAGACCAGCCGTGGTCCCACAGTAATCACAGACCAGCCGTAGTCCCACAGTAATCACAGACCAGCCGTGGTCCCACAGTAATCACAGACCAGCCGTGGTCCCACAGTAATCACAGACCAGCCGTGGTCCCACAGTAACCACAGACTAGCCTTGGTCCCACAGTAACCACAGACCAGCCGTGGTCCCACAGTAACCACAGACCAGCCTTGGTCCCACAGTAATCACAGACCAGCCGTGGTCCCACAGTAATCACAGACCAGCCTTGGTCCCACAGTAATCACAGACCAGCCTTGGTCCCACAGTAATCACAGACCAGCCTTGGTCCCCACAGTAATCACAGACCAGCCTTGGTCCCACAGTAATCACAGACCAGCCTTGGTCCCACAGTAATCACAGACCAGCCGTGGTCCCACAGTAACCACAGACCAGCCGTGGTCCCACAGTAACCACAGACCAGCCTTGGTCCCACAGTAACCACAGACCAGCCGTGGTCCCACAGTAATCACAAACCAGCCTTGGTCCCACAGTAATCACAGACCAGCCTTGTTCCCACAGTAACCACAGACCAGCCTTGGTCCCACAGTAATCACAGACCAGCCTTGGTCCCACAGTAATCACAGACCAGCCATGGTCCCACAGTAATCACAGACCAGCCTTGGTCCCACAGTAACCACAGACCAGCCTTGGTCCCACAGTAATCACAGACCAGCCTTGGTCCCACAGTAATCACAGACCAGCCTTGGTCCCACAGTAATCACAGACCAGCCTTGGTCCCACAGTAATCACAGACCAGCCTTGTCCCACAGGTCCCATAGTAATCACAGACCAGCCGTGGTCCCACAGTAACCACAGACCAGCCGTGGTCCCACAGTAACCACAGACCAGCCTTGGTCCCACAGTAACCACAGACCAGCCTTGGTCCCACAGTAATCACAGACCAGCCTTGGTCCCACAGTAATCACTTGGTCCCACAGTAATCACAGACCAGCCTTGGTCCCACAGTAATCACAGACCAGCCTTGGTCCCACAGTAACCACAGACCAGCCTTGGTCCCACAGTAACCACAGACCAGCCGTGGTCCCACAGTAACCACAGACCAGCCTTGTTCCCACAGTAACCACAGACCAGCCTTGGTCCCACAGTAATCACAGACCAGCCTTGGTCCCACAGTAATCACAGACCAGCCATGGTCCCACAGTAATCACAGACCAGCCTTGGTCCCACAGTAACCACAGACCAGCCTTGGTCCCATAGTAATCACAGACCAGCCGTGGTCCCACAGTAACCACAGACCAGCCGTGGTCCCACAGTAACCACAGACCAGCCTTGGTCCCACAGTAACCACAGACCAGCCTTGGTCCCACAGTAATCACAGACCAGCCTTGGTCCCACAGTAATCACTTGGTCCCACAGTAATCACAGACCAGCCTTGGTCCCACAGTAATCACAGACCAGCCTTGGTCCCACAGTAACCACAGACCAGCCTTGGTCCCACAGTAACCACAGACCAGCCGTGGTCCCACAGTAACCACAGACCAGCCTTGGACCCACAGTAACCACAGACCAGCCGTGGTCCCACAGTAATCACAGACCAGCCTTGGTCCCACAGTAACCACAGACCAGCCGTGGTCCCACAGTAACCACAGACCAGCCGTGGTCCCACAGTAACCACAGACCAGCCGTGGTCCCACAGTAATCACAGACCAGCCGTGGTCCCACAGTAATCACAGACCAGCCGTGGTCCCACAGTAACCACAGACCAGCCTTGGTCCCACAGTAACCACAGACCAGCCTTGGTCCCACAGTAATCACAGACCAGCCGTGGTCCCACAGTAATCACAGACCAGCCGTGGTCCCACAGTAATCACAGACCAGCCGTGGTCCCACAGTAATCACAGACCAGCCGTGGTCCCACAGTAATCACAGACCAGCCGTGGTCCCACAGTAATCACAGACCAGCCTTGGTCCCACAGTAATCACAGACCAGCCGTGGTCCCACAGTAACCACAGACCAGCCTTGGTCCCACAGTAACCACAGACCAGCCGTGGTCCCACAGTAACCACAGACCAGCCTTGGTCCCACAGTAACCACAGACCAGCCGTGGTCCCACAGTAATCACAGACCAGCCTTGGTCCCACAGTAACCACAGACCAGCCGTGGTCCCACAGTAATCACAGACCAGCTGTGGTCCCACAGTAACCACAGACCAGCCTTGGTCCCACAGTAACCACAGACCAGCCTTGGTCCCACAGTAATCACAGACCAGCCGTGGTCCCACAGTAATCACAGACCAGCCGTGGTCCCACAGTAATCACAGACCAGCCGTGGTCCCACAGTAATCACAGACCAGCCGTGGTCCCACAGTAATCACAGACCAGCCGTAGTCCCACAGTAATCACAGACCAGCCGTGGTCCCACAGTAATCACAGACCAGCCGTGGTCCCACAGTAATCACAGACCAGCCGTGGTCCCACAGTAACCACAGACTAGCCTTGGTCCCACAGTAACCACAGACCAGCCGTGGTCCCACAGTAACCACAGACCAGCCTTGGTCCCACAGTAATCACAGACCAGCCGTGGTCCCACAGTAATCACAGACCAGCCTTGGTCCCACAGTAATCACAGACCAGCCTTGGTCCCACAGTAATCACAGACCAGCCTTGGTCCCCACAGTAATCACAGACCAGCCTTGGTCCCACAGTAATCACAGACCAGCCTTGGTCCCACAGTAATCACAGACCAGCCGTGGTCCCACAGTAACCACAGACCAGCCGTGGTCCCACAGTAACCACAGACCAGCCTTGGTCCCACAGTAACCACAGACCAGCCGTGGTCCCACAGTAATCACAGACCAGCCTCGGTCCCACAGTAACCACAGACCAGCCTTGGTCCCACAGTAACCACAGACCAGCCGTGGTCCCACAGTAATCACAGACCAGCCTTGGTCCCACAGTAATCACAGACCAGCCGTGGTCCCACAGTAATCACAGACCAGCCGTGGTCCCACAGTAATCACAGACCAGCCGTGGTCCCACAGTAACCACAGACCAGCCGTGGTCCCACAGTAATCACAGACCAGCCTTGGTCCCACAGTAATCACAGACCAGCCGTGGTCCCACAGTAACCACAGACCAGCCTTGGTCCCACAGTAATCACAGACCAGCCGTGGTCCCACAGTAACCACAGACCAGCCTTGGTCCCACAGTAATCACAGACCAGCCGTGGTCCCACAGTAACCACAGACCAGCCTTGGTCCCACAGTAATCACAGACCAGCCGTGGTCCCACAGTAACCACAGACCAGCCTTGGTCCCACAGTAATCACAGACCAGCCTTGGTCCCACTGCTGGCAAAACGCATTAAAGTGCTGTCTGAATGAATGTTTACGCTCTGGCTTCTGCCTACCACCGCTCAGTCAGATACTTAGATACTTGTATGCTCAGTCAGATTATATGCAACGCAGGACACGCTAGATAATATCTAGTAATATCATCAACCATGTGTAGTTAACTAGTGATTATGATTGATTGATTGTTTTTTGTAAGATAAGTTTAATGCTAGCTAGCAACTTACCTTGGCTTACTGCATTCGCGTAACAGGCAGGCTCCTCGTGGAGTGCAACGAGAGGCAGGTGGTTAGAGCGTTGGACTAGTTAACTGTACGGTTGCAGGATTGGATCCCCCGAGCTGACAAGGTGAAAATCTGTCGTTCTGCCCCTGTACGGGGCAGTTAACCCACTGTTCCTAGGCCGTCATTGTAAATAAGAATTTGTTCTTAACTGACTTGCCTAGTTAAATAAAGGTAAAATAAATAAAAAATGTAGCAGTGAATTCACACTTCGGACTCTCCCTTTACGGTGGGCCCTTAATACGATCGGAATGGTCGTAAAAGTTGCGGAATGTAGAACAAAAGAAACAGATAGAAAAAGTCATCGATTTTAGTTTAATTTCAGAAAGCTACCTTGATTTGTTTGTTGAGTGAATATGCCTGATATGCCTAGTTCCCGTTCAACAAAATGGTTCGCTCCTACAGACAGCGAGTCACATAGCCGTGGCTTGCGATACAAAGCAGGCAGACAGGCATCAAGGCATTCAGTTACTGTTCGAGTGAATGTTAGAATGGGCAAAACGAGTGACCTAAGGGACCAAGAGCGTTGAATGCCTCGTAACCTCGGAAACGGACGGCCTCCTGAGCTTTTAACACACGACAGAGACTGATGTGAACAAACAAAACAACATCCAGTCAGCGGCAGTCCTCTGGGTAAAAACAGCTCGTTGATGAGAGGTGGAAGGAGAAGGGCAAGAACGGTGGAAGCTAACGGGCCGCCTACAGACAGGCAAATACAATAGTGGTGTGCAGAACGGCATCTCGGAAGGCTAGTCTGTCCTTGTCACAAAAGAGAGGAGAGAGAAAGAGAGGAGAGGAGAGAGAGACAGAAATAGAGAAAGAGAGGAGAGAGAGACAGAAAGAGAGAAAGAGAGGAGAGAGAGAGAGAGAAAGAGAGGAGAGAGAGAGAGAGAGAGAGAGGAGAGAGGAGAGAGAGAAAGAAAGGAGAGAGAAAAAGAGGAAGACAGAGACAGAGAAACAGAGAAAGAGAGGAGAGAGAAACATAGAAAGAGAGGAGAGAGAAAAAGAGAAAGACAGAGACAGAGAAACAGAGAAAGAGAGGAGAGAGAAACAGAGAAAGAGAGGAGAGAGAAAAAGAGAAAGACAGAGAGAGAAACAGAGAAAGAGAGGAGAGAGAGAGAGAGAAAGAAAGGAGAGAGAAAAAGAGGAAGACAGAGACAGAGAAACAGAGAAAGAGAGGAGAGAGAAACAGAGAAAGAGAGGAGAGAGAAAAAGAGAAAGACAGAGACAGAGAAACAGAGAAAGAGAGGAGAGAGAAACAGAGAAAGAGAGGAGAGAAACAGAAAGAGAGGAGAGAGAAACAGAGAAAGAGAGGAGAGAAACAGAAAGAGAGGAGAGAGAAACAGAGAAAAAGAGGAGAGAAACAGAAAGAGAGGAGAGAGAAACAGAGAAAGAGAGGAGAGAGAAACAGAGAAAGAGAGGAGAGAGAAACAGAGAAAGAGAGGAGAGAAACAGAGAGGAGAGAGAAACAGAGAAAGAGAGGAGAAAGAAAGGAGAGAGAAAAAGAGAAAGACAGAGACAGAGAAACAGAGAAAGAGAGGAGAGAGAGAGAGAGAAAGAAAGGAGAGAGAAAAAGAGAAAGACAGAGACAGAGAAACAGAGAAAGAGAGGAGAGAGAGAGAAAAAGAGAAAGAAAAAGCAGGAAGTCTTGTCTGTGTAAGAAAACGACACATTGGAAGCAGCCAACACAGAGCTGCAACCTGAGAGATGTGCTTGACTGTAAATGCTGAACACTTAACGGTGTGGAGGGCTGGCAAACAGCCCTTAACATCCAGCCTGTACTTTAATAGGTCAACTCAGACTCTAAGCACCCTATCCCCTACAGAGTGCACTACTTTAGACCAAGGCCCAATGGCACCCTATCCCCTACATAGTGCTCTACTTTAGACCAGGGCCCAATGGCACCCTATCCCCTACATAGTGCTCTACTTTAGACCAGGGCCCAATGGCACCCTATCCCCTACATAGTGCACTACATTAGACCAGGGCCCAATGGCACCCTATCCCCTACATAGTGCACTACATTAGACCAGGGCCCAATGGCACCCTATCCCCTACATAGTGCACTACTTTTGACCTTCAGCCTATGGGACTGTAGGGCAGTATAGTGCACAATATAGGCACTGGGGTGCCATTGGAGATGCATTCTCTGTCAGGGTTCATAGCGGAGTAGGTTCTACGAGAGAGAGGTAGTCGGTCAGGGGGAAAAGGCTTTTCTCTCGCTACCGCGACGACCTCAGTTTGAGGACCGAAACAAGAACAGATTTTAGGAGAACGAATAGAAATGTACGTATGCTTTGGCGTTGGTGTGTGTGTGTGTGTGCCTGCCTGTGAGTGTGTGTGTGTGTGTGTGTGTGTGCCTGCCTGTGGGTGTGTGTGTGGGTGTGGGTGTGTGTGTGACTGCCTGTGTGTGTGTGTGTGTGGGTGTGGGTGTGTGTGTGCCTGCCTGTGTGTGTGTGGGTGTGTGTGGTTGTGTGTGTGTGTGTGCCTGCCTGTGTGTGTGGGTGTGTGTGTGGGTGTGTGCCTGCCTGTGTGTGTGTGTGGGTGTGTGTGGGAGTGTGTGTATGTTTGTTGGTATGTGTGTGTGTGTGTGTGTGTGTGTGTGTGTGTGTGTGTTTGTGTGTGTGTGTGTGTGTATATGTGTGTGTGTGTGGTTGTGTGTAGATAGATGTTATAACCCCCTACAGTAGATAGAGGTTATAACCCCCTACAGTAGATAGAGGATATAACCCCTACAGTAGATAGAGGTTATAACCCCCTACAGTAGATATAGGTTATAACCCCCTACAGTAGATAGAGGTTATAACCCCTACAGTAGATAGAGGATATAACCCCTACAGTAGATAGAGGTTATAACCCCCTACAGTAGATAGAGGTTATAACCCCTACAGTAGATAGAGGTTATAACCCCCTACAGTAGATAGAGGATATAACCCCTACAGTAGATAGAGGTTATAACCCCCTACAGTAGATAGAGGTTATAACCCCCTACAGTAGATAGAGGATATAACCCCCTACAGTAGATAGAGGTTATAACCCCCTACAGTAGATAGAGGATATAACCCCCTACAGTAGATATAGGTTATAACCCCTACAGTAGATAGAGGTTATAACCCCCTACAGTAGATAGAGGATATAACCCCCTACAGTAGATAGATGATATAACCCCCTACAGTAGATAGAGGATATAACCCCCTACAGTAGATAGATGATATAACCCCCTACAGTAGATAGAGGTTATAACCCCCTACAGTAGATAGAGTTTATAACCCCCTACAGTAGATAGAGTTTATAACCCCCTACAGTAGATAGAGGATATAACCCTCTACAGTAGATAGAGGATATAACCCCCTACAGTAGATAGAGGTTATAACCCCTACAGTATATAGAGGTTATAACCCCCTACAGTAGATAGAGGTTATAACCCCTACAGTAGATAGAGGTTATAACCCCCTACAGTAGCAGTCATCTGATGGTCAGAGACAGAGACATCGGTGGTTTTATATGACTTTAGAGACATACGGCTCTGACACAGATCTCAGCCGTAGAGAGAAAAACAGCTGACTCTTGTCACAAGAGTAAGTAAGAGGCTTTTAAAACCTCTATATATAAACCTCTATAACACTATGAACGCAAAACCCATGCAACTGGCATGTAGGCCTCTACGTCAAACACACAGTACACACGCAGAGAATGTACGCACGCACACACACACACACACACACACACACACACACACACACTTGTCATACGTCAGGCTGAGAGTCCAGTATGTGGAACGCATACGGCAAGGCAACTCAGCAGTGTTCTTTTGTGAGTACTGTACCGTAGAAGTGAGAGAGAGAGAGAGAGAGAGAGAGAGAGAGGGAGAGAGAGAGAGAGAGAGAGAGAGAGAGAGAGGGGGAGAGAGAGAGGGGGGAGAGAGAGAGAGAGAGAGGGGGAGAGAGAGAGAGAGAGAGAGAGAGAGAGAGAGAGAGAGAGAGGGGGAGAGAGAGAGAGAGAGAGAGAGAGAGAGAGAGAGAGAGAGAGAGAGAGAGAGAGAGAGGGGAGAGAGAGAGAGAGAGAGAGAGAGAGAGAGAGAGAGAGAGAGAGAGAGAGAGAGAGAGAGAGAGAGAGGGAGAGAGAGAGAGAGAGAGAGAGAGAGAGAGAGAGAGAGAGAGAGAGAGAGAGAGAGAGAGAGAGAGGAGAGAGAGAGAGAGGGGAGAGAGAGAGAGAGAGAGAGAGAGAGAGAGAGGGGAGAGAGAGAGAGAGAGAGGGGAGAGAGAGAGAGAGAGGGGGAGAGAGAGAGAGAGAGAGAGAGAGAGAGAGAGAGGGGGGACGGGACTCCTGCCCTAAGAGCAGTACCAGAATCCCAGGTGAAATATCTTAGGATTTATGAAGTTAAAAAGCTGTGTTTACTCACTCTGAGCAGTTGCAGGGTATTTAAAAATGCTCAAATTAACTTAAATACTCAACCACCAAAATAATACCTAAATTCTTCATGCATATCCCAAAATATAGTGTGGTGTTTTTTCTGTTGCCAATAACAGCGCAGTGTGGTATTTGCAGTAATGAATATATTTAATTTACCTGATGACACCCGTGTAAGTTGGAGTCTCTTCCATAGGAGTAGGATCCTCTCTCTGTTTTACCTGAGGGAAGAGAAGAGAGAAATGTTTTTCCTCAAAAACCTCTTAAATCCAACATATCATGACACAAACCCAAAAGATAAACGACTTTGCATTTAGAGTAATTGTACTAGGAATCTCTAGTCTTAATTTCCTACCGCGTTGTATATACGATCAAACAAGACATCTGTTATGCTGTAGATTTCTCACACACACACAGGCAGCATTAAGATCTGGGTTCTGTATCACTGTCTCTTTTATAAAACGGTTACATCTTAAGACCTTTGTGCAAACTGTATATGTTTCCAAGATGCATGACTCCCGTAGCGGAGGGAGAAAACAGACACGTCTGGAACAAAGAGCCTCTATGAACTAAAGGTTAACAACAGACACGTCTGGAACAAAGAGCCTATATGAACTAAAGGTTAACAACAGACACGTCTGGAACAAAGAGCCTATATGAACTAAAGGTTAACAACAGACACGTCTGGAACAAAGAGCCTATATGAACTAAAGGTTAACAACAGACACGTCTGGAACAAAGAGCCTATATGAACTAAAGGTATGTAAAGGTTAACAACAGGACAAGATTAAAGACAAGAAAATATTGGAACCCAGAAGAAAATGTTGATTTGATTTGCTAACTTCATTTTTCACGAACAGTCTGACCAGACTCAAGAGTACTGTACACAACAGTATGTGATTTCACTAACAGTCTGACAAGACTAAAGAGTACTGTACACAACAGTATGTGATTTCACTAAGAGTCTGACAAGACTAAAGAGTACTGTACACAACAGTATGTGATTTCACTAAGAGTCTGACAAGACTAAAGAGTACTGTACACAACAGTATGTGATTTCCTCAGACAGCTTAAGATAGCCTGGCTAAAGCACGGTGAGCACAGCATTCAGTCTGGTTCAACCAGGCTAAGTTTAGGAGGCAAGTTGAATGGAAAACCAAGCAGCCGTACAACATAAGACTATAGTGAAATAATGTGGTTTGAGCTGCACTAAGAGGACTGACTCACTCCAGTACTCAACACAGCTCCTCAATATGGTCGGGTGGTATGCAGATGTGCATACCGCCATACCGTTTCTGTACCATACCGGGGTATACGGTATTACTGAATGTGCACAGAAGGGGGCGCTATTTCTTTTAAGCAACAGGGATCTTGATCCAAGAGGGGATGGAATGTCTGCTGTAACCAAGAAGTTTGATCTTCACAACCAAATGCATAGCTGGAGCTCTGGGATGGAGCCCTGAGCTGGGGCCCTAAGATGGAGCACTGAGCTGGAGCCCTGAGCTGGGGCCCTAAGATGGAGCACTGAGCTGGAGCCCTGAGCTGGAGCCCTGAGCTGGAGCCCTGAGATGGAGCCCTGAGCTGGAGCCCTGAGATGGAGCCCTGAGCTCGAGCCCTCAGCTGGAGCCCTGAGATGGAGCCCTGAGATGGAGCCCTGAGCTGGAGCCCTGAGATGGAGCCCTGAGCTGGAGCCCTGAGATGGAGCCCTGAGATGGAGCCCTGAGATGGAGCTCTGGGATGGAGCCCTGAGATGGAGCCCTGAGATGGAGCCCTGAGATGAAGCTCTGAGATGGAGCCCTGAGCTGGAGCCTTGAGCTGGGGCCATAAGATGGAGCCCTGAGCTGGAGCCCTGAGATGAAGCCCTGAGATGGAGCCTTGAGATGGAGCCCTGAGCTGGGGCCATGAGATGGAGCCCTGAGATGGAGCCCTGAGATGGAGCCCTGAGATGGAGCCCTGAGATGAAGCTCTGAGATGGAGCCCTGAGCTGGAGCCTTGAGCTGGGGCCATAAGATGGAGCCCTGAGCTGGAGCCCTGAGATGAAGCCCTGAGATGGAGCCCTGAGATGGAGCCCTGAGCTGGGGCCATGAGATGGAGCCCTGAGATGGAGCCCTGAGATGGAGCTCTGAGCTGGAGCCCTGAGATGGAGCCCTGAGATGGAGCTCTGAGATGGAGCCCTGAGCTAGAGCCCTGAGCTGGAGCCCTGAGCTGGAGCCCTGAGATGGAACACTGAGATGGAGCTCTGAGATGGAGCCCTGAGATGGAGCCCTGAGTTGGAGCCCTGAGTTGGAGCCCTGAGATGGAGCTCTGAGCTGGAGCCCTGAGCTGGATATAATTGATTTGACACATCTAAGATTTTCTCATAGTTACAATGCCTTCAGAAAGAATTTAAAATGGATACAACTGAGATTCTGTGACACTGATATATACACACAATACCCCATAATGTCAAAGTGGAATTTTGCTTGTACAACATTTTAGAAATGTATAAAAAAATGAAAACTATTCAACCTCTTTGTTATGACAAGCCTAAATAAGTTCAGGAGTAAAATGTGCTTAAGAAGTCACATAATAAATTGCATGGACTCACTCTGTGTGCAATAACAGGGATTAACATGATTTCTGAGTGACTACCCCATCTCTGTACCCCACACATACAATTATCTGTAAGGTCCCTCAGTGGATCAGTGCATTTCAAACACAGATTCAACAACAAAGCCCAGGGAGGTTTTCCAATGCCTCGTAAAGAAGGGCACCTATTGATAGATGGGTAAACACTTAAAAAGCAGACATTGAATATTCCTTTGAGCATGGTAAAGTTAGTAATTACACCTTGGATGGTCTATGTGATGTTATTAATTACAGTTTATTATTAATTATTAATTACACTTTGGATGGTGTATCAATACACCCAGTCAATACAAAGATACAGGTGTCCTTCCTGACTCAGTTGCCGGAGAGCAAGGAAACCACTCAGGGATTTCACCATGAGGCCAATGGTGACTTTAAAACAGTTACAGAGTTTAATGGCTGTGATAGGAGAAGACTAAGGATGGATCAACAACATTGTAGTTAATCCACAATACTAACCTAAATGGACAGAGTGAAAAGAAGGAAGCCTGTACAGAATACACATATTCCAGAAACATACTTCCTGTTTGCAACAAGGAACTAAAGTAATACAGCAACAAATGTCGCAAAGGAATGTACTTTATGTCCCGAATACAAAGTGCTATGTTTGGGGCAAATCCGACACAACACATCACTGAGTACCACTCTTCATATTTTCAAGCATGGTGGCTGCATCATGTTATGGGTATGCTTGTCATAGGCAAGGACTAGAGAGTTTTCTTTAGGATCAAAAGAAACGTACAGGCAAAATCCTAGACGACAACCTGGTTCAGTCTGTTTTCCAACAGACACTGGGAGACAAATTCACCTTTCAGCAGGACAATAACCTAAAACACAAGGCCAAATATACACTGGAGTTGCTTACCAAGACAACGTTGAATGTTCCTGAGTGGCCTAGTTACAGTTTTGACTTAAATCGGCTTGAAAATATATGGCAAGACCTGAAAATGGCTGACTAGCAATGATCAACAATCAACTTAACAGAGCGTGAAAAACTTCACAAAGAATAATGGGCCAATATTGTACAATCCAGGTGTGCAGAGCTCTTAGAGACTCAGAAACTCAGCTGTGATCGTTGCCAAAATGTGCTTCTATTCAGGGGGTGTGAATACTTACATAAATTAAAAATGTCTGAATTAAATTGTCAATAAATGATCTAAAAATGTATAAAAACATGTTTCCACTTTGTCATCACGTGGTATTGTGTGTAGATGGGTGAGGAAAGGAAAAACATACTGTGTATTTAAATCCATGACACAACAAAATGTGGAATAAGTCAAAGGGGTATGAATATTCTGTGAAGGCCCCGTATACTTAACTTATAGTTATAAGCAGGGGTGTAGCATGCAGTGAGACGAGGGTGAATACCCCCCCCCCCCCCCCCCCTCCCTAAATAAAAAATACACAAAAGACGGTATTGAAAATCATTCCTTCTGTATTACAAAATATCCCGGTAAACGGTATAAATTGTATATTGCCAAAGCCTACTCCTCAACAACAGACACTGCAGTACTCAACACAGCTCCTCCACAACAGACACTGCAGTACTCAACACAGCTCCTCCACAACAGACACTGCAGTATTCAACACAGCTCCTCCACAACAGACACCAATAGTGTTAGTAATTATATGCCTATACCAGACCATGGTCGGCTGGGTTACAACTTCCTAACCATCCTCAGCTCAGCTTTGCAGGGCCAGGCTCGGACAGCAGCCAGCTATAGACTATAATCTTGGCACACACACAAAGACGCCCACACACTCACTCACTCACTCACTCACTCACTCACTCACTCACTCACTCACTCACTCACCACTCACTCACACACACACACACACACACACACACACACACACACACACACACACACACACACACACACACACACACACACACACACACACACACACACACACACACACACACACACACACACGCCACACACTCAGACGGTGTACACACACATGAACCGTACACAATACACACAAACATAAGCTAGCATAAATCCACCATTGACATTGTAAACACCTCAGGCAAATGTAATTACTTTTACTGTTTTGTTATTAACATCCTGTTCAATACATTATCGTAGCATTGTTGCTAACATCCATTTAAATACATTATCGTAGCATTGTTGCTAACATCCATTTAAATACATTATCGTAGTATTGTTGCTAACACCCATTTAAATACATTATCGTATCATTGTTACTAACACCCATTTAAATGCATTATCGTAGCATTGTTGCTAACATCCATTTAAATACATGATCATAGTATTGTAAACAAACACCCATTTAAATACATTATCATAGTATTGTTGCTAACACCAATTTAAATACATTTAAATACATGATCGTATCAGTGTTACTAACACCACTTTAACGACATTATCATAGTATTGTTACCACCATCTATTTAATGCATTATCATATCAGTGTTACTAACACCCATTTAAATACATGATCATAGTATTGTAAACTAACACCCATTTAAATACATGATCATAGTATTGTAAACTAACACCCATTTAAATACATTATCATAGTATTGTAAACGAACACCCATTTAAATACATTATCATAGTATTGTAAACAAACACCCATTTAAATACATTATCATAGTACTGTAAACTAACACTAATTTAAATACATTATCATAGTATTGTAAACTAACACTCATTTAAATACATTATCATAGTATTGTAAACGAACACCCATTTAAATGCATTATCATAGTACTGTAAACTAACACTAATTTAAATACATTATCATAGTACTGTAAACTAACACTCATTTAAATACATTATCATAGTATTGTAAACTAACACTCATTTAAATACATTATCATAGTACTGTAAACAAACACCCATTTAAATGCATTATCATAGTACTGTAAACTAACACTCATGTAAATACATTATCATAGTATTGTAAACTAACACTCATTTAAATACATTATCATAGTATTGTAAACGAACACCCATTTAAATGCATTATCATAGTACTGTAAACTAACATTCATTTAAATACATTATCATAGTACTGTAAACTAACACTCATTTAAATACATTATCATAGTATTGTAAACTAACACTCATTTGAATACATTATCATAGTACTGTAAACAAGCACCCATTTAAATGCATTATCATAGTACTGTAAACTAACACTCATTTAAATACATTATCATAGTATTGTTACTAACCTCCCGTCCGATACATTATCGTATCATTGTTACTAACATGCATTTAAATACATTATCACAGCATTGTTGCTAACGCCCATTTAAATACATTATCACAGCATTGTTGCTAACACCCATTTAAATACACACACACACACACACACACACACACACACACACACACACACACACACACACACACACACACACACACACACACACACACACACACAGCAAAAATCCCTGGTATTTTAATTTAGTTGTGAGAGTACCTTAGGATTTAAGGATTGGAATTACAAGAGAAGAGAACAGGACAGAACAGGATCAGGTCAGGGAAGGGAACAAGGCCCTGAGTCACATACATCCTGCAGGATGACACACACACACACACACACACACACACACACACACACACACACACACACACACACACACACACACACACACACACACACAATCATGTTTAAATCTATTCTACAATATATCGACTGTATTTAGAGAACGTCCTTTTCACCATCTCCACCAGGAATGAAAATGGCTGCTTTTCAATGAAAGAAACAAAAGTCTAACAGCGTTATTACTGTGTGAACAATGTTCTTTTCTTCACCGGTTTTTGCCCTGGTGTTATAGCCTGCTAGGCTGCCACCTCTCCTCAGAACACCTGATAATCACCTGAACAGGGACTCAGGAAGTAGAAATGAACTACATTGCTGTGACCATGCGTATAGACACACACAAGAACACATACTGGACCCACTTTAAAGGCCATTGTAATCTACCGTAGTTCATAAACTAGGTGGTTAAAAGCCCTGAATGCTGATTGGTTGAAAGCCGTGGTTTATCACGGGTATGACAAAACATTTAATTTGTAGTCCTCTAATTACAGTTTATAAAGAGCAATAAGGGGGTTTGTGGTATATAGCCAATATACCACAAACACACAATGTGTGTGTGTATATAGCCAATATACCACGGCTAAGGGCTGTGTCCAGGCACTCAGTGTTGTGTCGTGCCCAAGAACAGCTCTTAGCCCGTAGTATATTGGCCATATACCACACCCCCTCCGTGCCTTATTGCTTAAAAATGTATGACTCTAACAACACATTGTTATGGTACATTTATTAACCTATATATAACATTAGACTCTGGAGTTAGGGATTAGGAGTTAGGGATTAGGGGTTAGGAGTTCGGGTTAGTGGTTAGGGGTTAGGGATTAGGAGTTAGGGGTTAGGGGTTTGGAGTTAGAGGTTAAGGTTAGGGGTTTGGAGTTAGGGGTTAAGGTTAGGTGTTTGGAGTTAGGGGTTAAGGTTAGGGGTTAGGAGTTAGGGGTTAAGGTCAGGGGTTAGGAGTTAGGGGTTAAGGTTAGGGGTTAGGGATTAGGGGTTAGGAGTTAGGGGTTAAGGTTAGGGAATAGGAGTTAGGGGTTAAGGTTAGGGTTAGGAGTTAGGGTTAAGGTTAGGGATAGGAGTTAGGGGTTAGGGGTTAGGTTAGGGTTAAGGTTAGGGATAGGAGTTAGGGGTTAAGGTTAGGGTTTAGGTTAGGGGTTAGTTAGGGGTTAGTTAGGGGTTAAGATTAGGGTTAAGGTTAGGGATAGGAGTTAGGGATTAAGGTTAGGGGTTAAGGTTAGGGATTAGGGGTTAGTTAGGTTAAGGTTAGGGATTAGGGGTTAGTTAGGGGTTAAGGTTAGGGTTAAGGTTAGGGGGATTAGGGGTTAAGGTTAGGGGGGTTAAGTTAGGGATTAAGGTTAGGGTTAGGTTTAGGGATTAGGAGTTAGGGGTTAAGATTAGGGTTAAGGTTAGGGATTAGGGTTAAGGTTAGGGATTAGGGGTTAGGTTAGGGATTAGGGGTTAGGGGTTAAGGTTAGGGATTAGGGGTTTAGGGTTAGGGTTTAGGGATTAGGGTTAGGTTAGGGATTAGGGGTTAAGATTAGGGATTAGGGTTAAGGTTAGGATTAGGGTTAAGGTTAGGATTAGGGTTAAGGCCAGGATTAGGATTAGGGTTAGGGGTTAGGTTAGGATTAGGGTTAAGGTTAGGGATTAGGGGTTAAGGTTAGGGATTAGGGGTTAAGGTTAGGGATTAGGGTTAGGTTAGGGATTAGGGGTTAAGGTTAGGGATTAGGGGTTAAGGTTAGGGATTAGGGGTTAAGGTTAGGGATTAGGGGTTAAGGTTAGGGATTAGGGGTTAAGGTTAGGGATTAGGGGTTAGGTTAGGGATTAGGGGTTAAGGATTAGGGATTAGGGGGATTAGGGGGATTAGGGATTAGGGGTTAAGGTTAGGGATTAGGGGTTAGGGATTAGGGGTTAGGTTAGGGTTAGGGGTTAGGGATTAGGGGTTAAGGTTAGGGATTAGGGGTTAAGGTTAGGGATTAGGGGTTAAGGTTAGGGATTAGGGGTTAAGGTTAGGGATTAGGGGTTAAGGTTAGGGATTAGGGGTTAGGTTACTGCAAATACAAAACAACATTCTCATGGTTTTTCTTTTTCTGTTTGTCTTCTTTTTGTCCCTTTCTTTATAGTTTTCTTTTTCTTTACAGCAACAATTATATACATATATTTTTTGAACCTAAACTCATGATCTGAAAATCCTAATTACCTTGTTTTTCATAACAAACTCCCATTAAATAATTGTCAGTGTAGGATTGATTAGTTTTGGCAAAACAATATTTTTTCATCTAAGAAACACTTTGGATGTGAAAAAGAAATGTATGCAACACATTAATGTAATCAGTACCCATAATGCTCTGTTCAGGCTGTTTCAATAAATAGACGATACAGATCTAACAGCTCAAATGACCCCAATCTCAACTAGTACCAGTCCTTCAAACTGATAGTCGTCTATCGTCAACACTCAGCAAACACGACGCGCACGCCGCGACTAAATATTCCTCGGTGAGAGCGAAAAGGTTTTCTCTCTCTGCCTCTATATACCGTAAACTGTGCCAAGACGTCGCTGTCAGATGTGGCAGAACTAACATGTGCCAGTCTGCCAGTCCAGGGGCACAGACACAGTACTGTAGATAGTAACCCCAGAGACAGACCCAGTCCAGGGGCACAGACACAGTACTGTAGAGAGGGACAGACTACACCCCTGGGGCAGAACAGAGAGGGACAGACTATACCCCTGGGGCAGAACAGAGAGGGACAGACTATACGCCTGGGGAAGAACGGAGAGGGACAGACTACCCCTGGGGCAGAACAGAGAGGGACAGACTACCCCTGGGGCAGAACAGAGAGGGACAGACTATACCCCTGGGGCAGAACAGAGAATGACAGACTATACGCCTGGGGAAGAACGGAGAGGGACAGACTACCCCTGGGGCAGAACAGAGAGGGACAGACTACCCCTGGGGCAGAACAGAGAGGGACAGACAGAAGGATAATGTATGTTTACTATATACTAGAATGATAATGTCAGTACCTATATACTAGAAGGATCATGTCGGTTTACTCTATACTAGAAGGATAATGTATAGTTACTATATACTAGAATGATAATGTATGTTTACCATATACTAGAAGGATAATGACTGTTTACTATATACTAGAATGATAATGTATGCACACTATATACTAGGGTGATAATGTATGTTTACTACATACTAGTATGTTCACTATATACTAGGGTGATAATGTATGTTTACTACATACTAGTATGTTCACTATATACTAGAAGGATAATGTATGTTTACTACATACTAGTATGTTCACTATATACTAGAATGATAATGTATGTTTACTATATACTAGAAGGATAATGAATGTTTACCACATACTAGAAGGATCATGTGTGTTTACTCTATAGTATAATGATAATGTATGTGTACTACATACTAGTATGTTCACTATATACTAGGGTGATAATGTATGTTTACTACATACTAGTATGTTCACTATATACTAGGGTGATAATGTATGTTTACTACATACTAGTATGTTCACTATATACTAGAAGGATAATGTATGTTTACTACATACTAGTATGTTCACAATATACTAGAAGGATAATGTATGTTTACTACATACTAGTATGTTCACTATATACCAGAAGGATAATGTATGTCTACTATATACTAGAATGATAATGTATGTTTACCACATACTAGAATGATAATGTGTGTTTACTATATACTAGAAGGATCATGTATGTTCACTATATACTAGAAGGATAATGTATGTTTACTATATACCAGTATGTTTACTATATACTAGAAGGATCATGTCTGTTTACTACATACTAGTATGTTCACTATATACTAGAAGGATAATGTATGTTTACTATATACCAGTATGTTCACTATATACTATATACTAGAAGGATAATGTATGTTCACTATATACTAGAAGGATTGTGTATGTTTACTACATACTAGTATGTTCACGATATACTAGAATGATAATGTATGTTTACTATATACTAGAAGGATAATGTATGTTTACTACATACTAGTATGTTCACTATATACTAGAATGATAATGTATGTTCACTATATACTAGAAGGATAATGTATAATGTATGTCTAATATATACTATAATTTTTAATTTTACCTTTATTTAACCAGGCAAGTCAGTTAAGAACACATTCTTATTTTCAACGACGGCCTGGGAACAGTGGGTTAACTGCCTGTTCAAGGGCAGAACGACAGATTTGTACCTTGTCAGCTCGGGGGTTTGAACTCGCAACCTTGAACTCGTTACTAGTCCAACGCTCTAACCACTAGGCTACGCTGCCGCCCCAATGATAATGTATGTTTACTATATACTATAATGATCATGTATGTTTACCACATACTAGAAGGATAATGCATGTTTACTATATACTAGAAGGATAATGCATGTTTACTATATACCAGTATGTTCACTATATATTAGAATGTTCACTATATACTAGTAAGTTCACTACATACTAGAAGGATAATGTATGTTTACTATATACTAGAAGGATCATGCATGTTTACTACATACTTGTATGTTCACTATATACTAGAAGGATCATGTATGTTCACTATATACTAGAAGGATAATGTATGTTTACTACATACTAGAATGATAATGTATGTTTACTACATACTAGTATGTTCACTATATACTAGAAGGATCATGTATGTTTACTACATACTAGTATGTTCACTATATACTAGAAGGATAATGTATGTTTACTACATACTAGTATGTTCACTATATACTAGAAGGAAAATGCATGTTCACTATATACTAGAATGATAATGTATGTTTACTACATACTAGAAGGATCGTGTCTGTTCACTATATACTAGAAGGATAATGTATGTTTACTATATACTAGCATGATAATGTCTGTTCACTATATACTAGAAGGATCATGTCTGTTCACTATATACTAGAAGGATCATGTATGTTTACTATATACTACTATGTTCACTATATACTAGAAGGATAATGTATGTTCACTACATACTAGAAGAATCATGTCTGTTTACTACATACTAGTATGTTCACTATATACTAGAATGATAATGTATGTTCACTATATACTAGAAGGATAATGTCTGTTCACTATATACTAGAAGGATAATGTCTGTTTACTACATACTATATTTTTCGGGGGGTTTTGTCCTGCGACCAGACAACAAGACGTCTTTCTAGTAACCCGTGTACTTTACACAGACTTCCCTGCTTTTGAATGATCCTGTTAGGTATGTGATCTGCATGTCCCCCTCTTTGGCCCTGGGTCTGAAGGGGGGATTGTGTGCCTCTCTCTGTTTCCTCGGTGCCTTAGGTTGAACTGGGAATCCGCTGTTGCCTTTGAGTCAGACTGAAAATCTGCTCTTCCCTGGGTAAAGACTTGGAATCCTGCTCCACGGCCAAGATCCTCTATATGCTTCATAGCGAGGCCCTCAAAGCCACCGTCTTGTCACACTAGCCCCTGGAAAATCATCTTTTACATAAGGAGATGAGGGAAGACTTGCACGTAAACGGTAAAACGACAATGTTCACCGCCTCGGGACAAGTGAGGATTTGTGGAAGAAAACGCAATGAAACCAGGCTATACATTTCTTTTGTATAGCCTAGACTAAACTATATGATTTGTGTGGCTGAAAACACATGGCAAAACACTAGGCTATACTATTTGTCTGCTGTACACTGAGTTAGGTGGACAGGTTTAGTTTATTTTGTAAATTGTTAAATTAAAACCTGAATATAAACTGGTGATGTAATGAAACATTTAGCAATACCTTCCTAAACTAGACTGGAATGTCAGACGCTACGTAATACCTTCCTAAACTAGACTGGAATTACAGACGCTACGTAATACCTTCCTAAACTAGACTGGAATTACAGACGCTACGTAATACCTTCCTAAACTAGACTGGAATAACAGACGCTACGTAATACCTTCCTAAACTAGACTGGAATTACAGACGCTACGTAATACCTTCCTAAACTAGACTGGAATTACAGACGCTACGTAATACCTTCCTAAACTAGACTGGAATTACAGACGCTACGTAATACCTTCCTAAACTAGACTGGAATTACAGACGCTACGTAATACCTTCCTAAACTAGACTGGAATTACAGACGCTACGTAATACCTTCCTAAACTAGACTGGAATGTCAGACGCTACGTAATACCTTCCTAAACTAGACTGTGGAATTACAGACGCTACGTAATACCTTCCTAAACTAGACTGGAATGACAGACGCTACGTAATACCTTCCTAAACTAGACTGGAATGTCAGACGCCCTTCCTAAACTAGACTGGAATTACAGACGCTACGTAATACCTTCCTAAACTAGACTGGAATGTCAGACGCTACGTAATACCTTCCTAAACTAGACTGGAATGTCAGACGCTACGCCTTCCTAAACTACTGGAATGTTCCCTAAACTAGACTGGAATGTCAGACGCTACGTAATACCTTCCTAAACTAGACTGGAATGTCAGACGCTACGTAATACCTTCCTAAACTAGACTGGAATGTCAGACGCTACGTAATACCTTCCTAAACTAGACTGGAATTACAGACGCTACGTAATACCTTCCTAAACTAGACTGGAATTACAGACGCTACGTAATACCTTCCTAAACTAGACTGGAATGTCAGACGCTACGTAATACCTTCCTAAACTAGACTGGAATTACAGACGCTACGTAATACCTTCCTAAACTAGACTGGAATTACAGACGCTACGTAATACCTTCCTAAACTAGACTGGAATTACAGACGCTACGTGATACCTTCCTAAACTAGACTGGAATTACAGACGCTACGTAATACCTTCCTAAACTAGACTGGAATTACAGACGCTACGTAATACCTTCCTAAACTAGACTGGAATTACAGACGCTACGTAATACCTTCCTAAACTAGACTGGAATTACAGACGCTACGTAATACCTTCCTAAACTAGACTGGAATTACAGACGCTACGTAATACCTTCCTAAACTAGACTGGAATTACAGACGCTACGTGATACCTTCCTAAACTAGACTGGAATTACAGACGCTACGTAATACCTTCCTAAACTAGACTGGAATTACAGACGCTACCTAATACCTTCCTAAACTAGACTGGAATTACAGACGCTACATAATACCTTCCTAAACTAGACTGGAATTACAGACGCTACATAATACCTTCCTAAACTAGACTGGAATTACAGACGCTACGTAACACCTTCCTAAACTAGACTGGAATTACAGACGCTACGTAATACCTTCCTAAACTAGACTGGAATAACAGACGCTACGTAATACCTTCCTAAACTAGACTGGAATTACAGACGCTACA
>NC_088399.1:6504370-6514370 GCF_034236695.1 Oncorhynchus nerka
TGAGATAGAGGGGTGATATAGAGGGGTGAGGAGGAGGGAGGGAAGGAGGGGTGAGATAGAGGAGTGAGAAGGAGGGAGGGAAGGAGGGGTGAGATAGAGGGGTGAGATGGAGGGGTGAGAAGGAGGGGTGAGAAGGAGGGAGGGAAGGATGGGTGAGATAGAGGGGTGAGATAGAGGAAGGGAAGGAGGGGTGAGATAGAGGGGTGATATAGAAGGAGGGAAGGAGGGGTGAGATAGAGGGTGATATAGAAGGAGGGAAGGAGGGGTGAGATGGAGGGGTGAGATGGAGGGGTGAGAAGGAGGGGTGAGAAGGAGGGAGGGAAGGAGGGGTGAGATAGAGGGGGTGAGAAGGAGGGAGGGAAGGAGGGGTGAGATAGAGGGGTGATATAGAGGGGTGAGGAGGAGGGAGGGAAGGAGGGGTGAGATAGAGGGTGATTTAGAAGGAGGGAAGGAGGGGTGAGATGGAGGGAGGGAACGAGGGATGAGATAGAGGAAGGGAAGGAGGGGTGAGATAGAGGGGTGATATAGAGGGGTGAGATAGAGGGGTGAGATAGAGGAAGGGAAGGAGGGGTGAGGAGGAGGGAGGGAAGGAGGGGTGAGATAGAGGGGTGAGATAGAGGAAGGGAAGGAGGGGTGAGATAGAGGAGTGAGAAGGAGGGAGGGAAGGAGGGGTGAGATAGAGGGGTGATATAGAGGGGTGAGGAGGAGGGAGGGAAGGAGGGGTGAGATAGAGGGGTGATATAGAAGGAGGGAAGGAGGGGTGAGATGGAGGGGTGAGATGGAGGGGTGAGAAGGAGGGTGAGATGGAGGGGTGAGATAGAGGGGTGAGATGGAGGGGTGAGATGGAGGGGTGAGAAGGAGGGAGGGAACGAGGGGTGAGATGGAGGGGTGAGATGGAGGGGTGAGAAGGAAGGGTGAGATGGAGGGGTGAGATGGAGGGGTGAGATGGAGGGGTGAGATGGAGGGGTGAGATGGAGGGGTGAGAAGGAAGGGTGAGATGGAGGGGTGAGAAGGAGGGAGGGAAGGAGGGGTGAGATGGAGGGGTGAGATAGAGGGGTGAGAAGGAGGGGTGAGATGGAGGGGTGAGATAGAGGGGTGAGATGGAGGGGTGAGATGGAGGGGTGAGAAGGAGGGAGGGAAGGAGGGGTGAGATGGAGGGGTGAGATAGAGGGGTGAGATGGAGGGGTGAGATGGAGGGGTGAGAAGGAGGGGTGAGAAGGAGGGAGGGAAGGAGGGGTGAGATGGAGGGGTGAGATGGAGGGGTGAGAAGGAGGGAGGGAAGGAGGGGTGAGATGGAGGGGTGAGATGGAGGGGTGAGAAGGAGGGAGGGAAGGAGGGGTGAGATGGAGGGGTGAGAAGGAGGGGTGAGATAGAGGGGTGAGATGGAGGGAGGGAACGAGGGGTGAGATAGAGGGGTGAGATGGAGGGAGGGAACGAGGGGTGAGATAGAGGGGTGAGATGGTGTGAAGGGTTAAACCATCTATTGCTGTTTCATGTGGGGGAGGACGGTAGGTCGGGGCATTCTCAGCAATTCAACTGTTTCCATGACATCAATGGGCATCCTTCCAGAACTCCAACAAAGGGTTTGTGTCCCAAATGGCCCCCTATTCCCTATATATATATATATATATATATATATATATATATATATATATATATATATATATATATATAGACGGCTCTGGTCAACAGTAGGGCACTACATAGGGAACGTGGTGTCATTTGAGACACAGATCAAGTCTACAAGGTACTGAGGGAAGCCACAGAAGTCATGGGGAGCTTCTAAACACACGACTGAGACCAACTAAAATATAAAGACATAGCGCGTAAAAAACAACATTGTTTCTGTTTTAGAAACGCTTTAGAAAGCGGCACATTTTCGTTTTTTTATTATTATTATTTTTTTTTTATGTATTTGACACATTTGGTGGATAAGCAGCCATCAGGTTTCCAACAGACGTTGATTCCTTGGCACTGAAGGTAATGAATACAGTGCCTTCAGTAAGAATTCATACTCATCGACTTTCTACACATGTTGTTGTGTTAACAGCATGGATTTAAAATGGATTCGATTGAGATGTTGTGTCACTGGCCTACACACAAATATGCCATCATGTCAAAGAGGAATAATTACGTTTTTAGAAATATTTACACATTTATAAAAAATTAAAAACTGAAATGTCTTGAGTCAATAGGTATTTAACCCCTTTTGTTGTAACTTAAAGAAGTTCAGGAGTAAATATTTGCTTAACAAGTCACATAATAAGTTCCATGGATTCACTCTGCTTGCAATAACAGTGTTTAACATGATTTCTGAGTGACTACCTCATCTCTGTACCCCCACACATACAATTATCTGTAAGATCCCTCAGTCAAGCAGTGAATTGAACCAAAGACCAGGGAGGTTTTCCAATGGTTCACAAACAAGGGCACTTATTGGTAGATGGGTAAATCAAATTTGATTTTGCAGATGTTATTGTAGCTAATTGTTTCTATCTCCAAAAGTGCAGTATTACTGAACAATACAAACAAATCCCCCCAAAATCAGAAAGAAAGAAAGAAAGAGATATATATATATATAGGATGGTGTGTATAGACAGTATAGACAGTAGTTATATAGGATGGTGTGTATAGACAGTATAGACAGTAGTTATATAGGATGGTGTGTATAGACAGTATAGACAGTAGTTATATAGGATGGTGTGTATAGACAGTATAGACAGTAGTTATATAGGATGGTGTGTATAGACAGTAGTTATATAGGATGGTGTGTATAGACAGTAGTTATATAGGATGGTGTGTATAGACAGTATAGACAGTAGTTATATAGGATGGTGTGTATAGACAGTAGTTATATAGGATGGTGTGTATAGACAGTAGTTATATAGGATGGTGTGTATAGACAGTATAGACAGTAGTTATATAGGATGGTGTGTATAGACAGTAGTTATACAGGATGGTGTGTATAGACAGTAGTTATACAGGATGGTGTGTATAGACAGTATAGACAGTAGTTATACAGGATGGTGTGTATAGACAGTAGTTATATAGGATGGTGTGTGTAGACAGTATGGACAGTAGTTATAACAGGATGGTGTGTATAGACAGTAGTTATATAGGATGGTGTGTATAGACAGTATAGACAGTAGTTATATAGGATGGTGTGTATAGACAGTAGTTATACAGGATGGTGTGTATAGACAGTAGTTATATAGGATGGTGTGTATAGACAATATAGACAGTAGTTATATAGGATGGTGTGTATAGACAGTAGTTATATAGGATGGTGTGTATAGACAGTAGTTATATAGGATGGTGTGTATAGACAGTATAGACAGTAGTTATACAGGATGGTGTGTATAGACAGTAGTTATATAGGATGGTGTGTATAGACAATATATAGGATGAGCCTTGACTAGAATACGGTCTATACATATGTAGCGGGTAAAACATTATGACTATGTACATCCGGGGTACAGTACTGGGTGGTAGCCGGCTAGTAACAGTGACTAAGGTTCAGGGTAGAGTACCGGGTGGTAGCCGGCTAGTAACAGTGACTAAGGTTCAGGGTAGAGTACTGGGTGGTAGCCGGCTAGTAACAGTGAATAAGGTTCAGGATAGAGTACTGGGTGGTAGCCGGCTAGTAACAGTGACTAAGGTTCAGGGTAGAGTACTGGGTGGTAGCCGGCTAGTAACAGTGAATAAGGTTCAGGGTAGAGTACTGGGTGGTAGCCGGCTAGTAACAGTGACTAAGGTTCAGGGTAGAGTACTGGGTGGTAGCCGGCTAGTAACAGTGACTAAGGTTCAGGGTAGAGTACTGGGTGGTAGCCGGCTAGTAACAGTGAATAAGGTTCAGGGTAGAATACTGGGTGGTAGCCGGCTAGTAACAGTGACTAAGGTTCAGGGTAGAGTACTGGGTGGTAGCCGGCTAGTAACAGTGAATAAGGTTCAGGATAGAGTACTGGGTGGTAGCCGGCTAGTAACAGTGACTAAGGTTCAGGGTAGAGTACTGGGTGGTAGCCGGCTAGTAACAGTGAATAAGGTTCAGGGTAGAGTACTGGGTGGTAGCCGGCTAGTAACAGTGACTAAGGTTCAGGGTAGAGTACTGGGTGGTAGCCGGCTAGTAACAGTGACTAAGGTTCAGGGTAGAGTACTGGGTGGTAGCCGGCTAGTAACAGTGAATAAGGTTCAGGGTAGAATACTGGGTGGTAGCCGGCTAGTAACAGTGACTAAGGTTCAGGATAGAGTACTGGGTGGTAGCCGGCTAGTAACAGTGACTAAGGTTCAGGGTAGAGTACTGGGTGGTAGCCGGCTAGTAACAGTGAATAAGGTTCAGGGTAGAGTACCGGGTGGTAGCCGGCTAGTAACAGTGACTAAGGTTCAGGGTAGAGTACTGGGTGGTAGCCGGCTAGTAACAGTGACTAAGGTTTAGGGTAGAGTACCGGGTGGTAGCCGGCTAGTAACAGTGACTAAGGTTCAGGGTAGAGTACTGGGTGGTAGCCGGCTAGTAACAGTGACTAAGGTTTAGGGTAGAGTACTGGGTGGTAGCCGGCTAGTGGGGACTGTTCAACAGTCTGATGGCCTGGAGATAGAAGCTGTTTATCAGAATATTCCTTTGAGCATGGTGAAGTCATTAATTACACTTTGGATGGATACACCGAGCCACTACAAAGATACAGACCTGTGTCCTTCCTAACTCAGTTGCCAGAGAGGAAGGAAACAGCTCAGGGATTTCACCATGAGGCCACAATACATCACTGAGTACCACTCTACATATTTTCAAGCATGGTGGTGGCTGCATCATGTTATGGGTAAACGTGTCATCGGCTAGGACTAGGGAGTTGTTTAGGATGAAAATAAACGGAATAAGGCTAGAAGCACAGGCAAAATCCTAGAGGAAAACCTGCTTCAGTCTGCTTTCAAAACAGACACTCGGAAACAAATTCACCTTTCAGCAGGACAATAACCTAAAACACATGGCCAAATATACACTGGAGTTGATTACCAAAAAGACTACTTACAGTTTTGACTTAAATCAGCTTGAAAATCTACAGCAATATTTAAACATGGCTGTCTAGTAATGCTCAACAACAAACTTCAGAGCTTGACGATTTCTTTTGAAATAATTATGCGCAAATGTTGTACAATCCAGGTGTGAAAAGCTCTTAGAGACCAACCCAGAAAGACTCTCAGCTCTTAGAGACCAACCCAGAAAGACTCACAGCTGTAATCACTCTTAGAGACCAACCCAGAAAGACTCTCAGCTCTTAGAGACCAACCCAGAAAGACTCACAGCTCTTAGAGACCAACCCAGAAAGACTCACAGCTGTAATCACTCTTAGAGACCAACCCAGAAAGACTCTCAGCTCTTAGAGACCAACCCAGAAAGACTCTCAGCTCTTAAAGACCAACCCAGAAAGACTCACAGCTGTAATCGCTGTCAACTGTGTTTGTAACATGTATTGACTCAGGGGGGTGAATAATTATCTAATCAAGATTTTAAAAAAAATGTTTTAATTATTAGTATTTTTAATTATTTGTTATTTTCTCCCACTTTGACATTGTGTAAATCGTAAAATGACAATATAAAGAAAAATAAATACATCTAATTCGAGAGACCAATATGTCCATATTCGTCAGCTATAAATACGATCAATACATTTACACATTTGTGTTCGGAGGCACTGCGACATAACAGGAGGTTCCATAAAACCTATAGATAGGTATTCGCCAGGATGGTGGGCTGAAATCCAAGAGAAACAACCTTCACCAGGAGCCCTATGAGAGGAAAGCTGTGCACTTCTTAAGTTCTTTAGAATACGTTTGATTACATTCTAGGCAGGTGCCCCGATGCAAAACAGGCTTCATTATAAAGACCCCTCCCCCACCCAGGCTTCATTATCCAGACCCCTCCCCCTCCCAGGAATCAATAAAACAACAACAAGACAAAACATACTAATAAGTATACTGATATTACAACTCGAGAAAAAATATGGTAGAATCAAGATTGACGTTAACACACAAAGAAAAATAATTGACTTTGTTTGAATTCTTGACGTAATTATTCAAATGATACGATTTTTTTATATATTTTTATGAAGTCATAGGTACCCCTACAAACTGTTTGTTTTTTAGTCAACCAATAACCATCGATAAAATAGCAAGTTTGGTTTTGTGTCTGTCTAGTTATACTGCGAATGTGTTTGTGTGTTTTCAGACAAACCCCAGTCGGTTGCTGAAATGCGGCAGGCACTGCAGATTTTTGTTGGCACGGTGACAACGGTGGCACTGCCAAGCCCTACGGCTAAAGCTACTAAAAGATGCATAAGGATGTGGCATTAGAGCCCAAATGGTCTCTGTTTTCAGACGGCATACTTTGGTTGTAACGTTTTGGCTTTGTGTTTACATCCTCCTCAGGATACGTATCGTTTCATCGTGTCGTCTGATCTTTAGGTTCCGATATACACCTGAAACACGGCTTGGCATATGTCAACTCCTGGTGTCGTCTAGATTTATTTTTCTGTTTCTGATTTTTTTTTGTATTTGTCTTTGTCTTTGTTTTTTTTATTCATCCCTTTTTTTGTGGGGGGGTTGGATCTTCATGAAGGCACTGGAATGGAGAAATTCTTAAGATTTAATTCTTTCATTTTTGGAATCCATTCTCTTTGTCTGGAGGATTTGGGGTACAGTTTCCACAATGTCTGAGACACAATAGTAGTTGGAGACATACACAGAGCATTATGTACATTTTACACAACACTAAAACCTAAACAAATGAACAATGAACATTGCACTCAATTATGCTCATGAGACCAAAACATAGAGAAATCTCCCAGAACAACATTCAGGATTTACTAAAGACAGCAGAATCTAACTCTGAGCTATTATTCATATAGCAAACAAAGAAGGGATGCTAGAGTTAAAGCTATAATTGTTGTTTAGATATTGTGATGTGAACTAATGAGGCCATCTTTATTTTTAAACCAAAATTGTCTTAGGTGGATTTAACATGTTTTTTTTCACTTATTTCCCGGGGAAGATGAAGCTGAAATCGCAACAACACGGAACGGAAGGGTGGAATCCCCAACTGGAAAACTGCATCAGAAAAATACATAAAACTAGAATCTTTGGAACCTGTTTAAAAGTCGGAACTCTGGAACATCGGTGATCAAACAATCCAATATTCCCGCTAAACAGGTTCAACTGAAATGGCCCTCATTACCATAGCTATCCTAATGGAAGACTAATAGTATGTTATAGAGGACAAAGGGATAGTCAGGACAACGGTTTTCTTCTATTTAACTCACCTAACCTTTTTCTCTGTGGAGTGACCCCCCCATTCCATTCTATAGAACTGGATATAAAAGCAAGCTTTGTTGTGGCAAATGACAAGAAGTGCATGCTATTACACAGGGTAAGAACTAACCACCTAGCTACTTTATGAACCAGCAGGGATTGTCATGTACAGGGCCTTCGGAAAGTATTCAGACCCCTTGACTTTTTCCACACTTTGTGACGTTACAGCCTTATTCTAAAATGGATTCAATTCATTTTTTCCCTTCATCAATCTACACACAATACCCCATAATGACAAAGAGAAAACAGATCTTTTTTTTGCAAATGTATATATATGTATATATATTTAAAAATAATAATAATACCGTATTGACATAAGTATTCAGAAACTTTGCTACGAGACCCGAAATTGCGCTCAGGTGCATCCTGTTTCCGTTGATAATCATTGAGATGTTTCTACAACTTGGAGTCCACCTGTGGTAAATTCAATTGATTGGACATGATTTGGACAGACACACACCTGTCTATATAAAAGGTCCCACTGTTGACAGTGTATGTCAGAGCAAAAACCAAGCCATGTGGTGGATGTAACTGTCCGTAGAGCTCCGAGAAAGGATAATGACATCACAATACCCCATAATGACATCACAATACCCCATAATGACATCACAATACCCCATAATGACATCACAATACCCCATAATGACATCACAATACCCCATAATGACATCACAATACCCCATAATGACATCCATTCCAGTGTTTTACTTGCTACAATACCATCACATAATGACATCACAATACCCCATAATGACATCACAATACCCCATAATGACATCACAATACCCCATAATGACATCACAATACCCCATAATGACATCACAATACCCCATAATGACATCACAATACCCCATAATGACATCACAATACCCCATAATGACATCACAATACCCCATAATGACATCACAATACCCCATAATGACATCACAATACCCCATAATGACAGGATTGTTACCAAAAACATTTCTGCAGCATTGAATCTCCCCAAGAACACAGTGGCCTCTACCATTCCAGTGTTTTACTTGCTATATTGTATTTACTTTGCCACCATGGCCTTTTTTTGCCTTTACCTCCCTTCTCACCTCATTTGCTCACATCGTATATAGACTTGTTTATACTGTATTATTGACTGTATGTTTGTTTTATTCCATGTGTAACTCTGTGTCGTTGTATGTGTCGAACTGCTTTGCTTTATCTTGGCCAGAGGTCGCAATTGTAAATGAAAACTTGTTCTCAACTAGCCTACCTGGTTAAATAACGGTGAAATAAAAAAATAATTTAAAAAACAATTCTTAAATGGAAGAAGTTTGGAACCACCAAGACTTTTCCTAGAGCTGGCTGCCCGGCCAAACTGAGCAATCAGGGGAGAAGGGCCTTGGTCAGAGAGGTGCCCAGAACCCGATGGTCACTCTGACAGAGTTCCACAGTTCCAGAAGGACAACCATCTCTGCAGCACTCCACCAATCAGGCCTTTATGGTAGAGTGGCCAGACGGAAGACACTCCTCAGTAAAAGGCACATGACAGCCCACTTGGAGTTTGCCAAAAGGCACCTAAAGGACTCTCAGACCATGAGGAACAAGGTTCTCTGGTCTGATGAAACCAAGACTGAACTCTTTGGCCTGAATGCCAAGCGTCACGTCTGGAGGAAACCTGGCACCATCCCTGCGGTGAAGCATTCTTATTTACAATGACGGCCTAGGAACAGTGGGTTAACTGCCATGTTCAGGGGCAGAACGACAGATGTGTACCTTGTCAGCTCAGGGATTCGATCTAGCAACCTTTCGGAAACTGGCCCAGCGCTGTAACCACTAGTCTACCACTAGTCTCAAACATGGCGCAGAGACATACAGATTGATGGCGGAGTTGCAGTAATAACGAACAATAAGATCCCCGGAAATAAGTTCATAAATAATAATAATAACCCCAAAATAAGTTCATAAATATGCAATAAAAAAAGATAATGTTATGGTTGTAGTTAACCAGACTACAAGTTACTAAGTCTTTAACCACACATGGTTGTTATGGTTGTAGTTAACCAGACTACAAGTTACTAAGTCTTTAACCACACATAATGTTATGGTTGTAGTTAACCAGACTACAAGTTACTAAGTCTTTAACCACACATAATGTTATGGTTGTAGTTAACCAGACTACAAGTTACTAAGTCTTTAACCACACATAATGTTATGGTTGTAGTTAACCAGACTACAAGTTACTAAGTCTTTAACCACACATAATGTTATGGTTGTAGGTAACCAGACTACAAGTTACTAAGTCTTTAACCACACATAATGTTATGGTTGTAGTTAACCAGACTACAAGTTACTAAGTCTTTAACCACACATAATGTTATGGTTGTAGTTAACCAGACTACAAGTTACTAAGTCTTTAACCACACATAATGTTATGGTTGTAGTTAACCAGACTACAAGTTACTAAGTCTTTAACCACACATAATGTTATGGTTGTAGTTAACCAGACTACAAGTTACTAAGTCTTTAACCACACATAATGTTATAATGTTATAGTTAACCAGACTACAAGTTACTAAGTCTTTAACCACACATAATGTTATGGTTGTAGTTAACCAGACTACAAGTTACTAAGTCTTTAACCACACATAATGTTATGGTTATAGTTAAC
>NC_088399.1:6519370-6541870 GCF_034236695.1 Oncorhynchus nerka
GCAGCAGAGGCTGCAGCTGCTGAGGAGAGGAGGAGAAGAGCAGACAGACTGCAGGAACCCAGCCGTCAAACCTGCGACCAGTCAGTCAGTCAGTCAGTCTGCGTCAACTGGCCCTCAGCTCTCCTGGGCCTCCTCACCTGCATGCCATCACTGTACACCAACCCTGTTCCTGAGAGATAACCCTCCTGTAGGTTTTAACTCCAACCCTGTTCTTGGAGAGACACCCTCCTGTAGGTTTTAACTCCAACCCTGTTCCTGGAGAGAGACCATCCTGTAGGTTTTAACTCCAACCCTGTTCCTGGAGAGAAACCATCCTGTAGGTTTTAACTCCAGCCCTAATCTAGAACACCTGATTCTAATAATTAGCTGGTTGATAAACTGATCCAGGTTAGTTACAACTGGGGTTGGAGTTAAAACCTACAGGAGGGTTTCTCTCCAGGAACAGGTTTGGAGTTAAAACCTACAGGAGGTTAGCTCTCCAGGAACAGGGTTGGAGAGCCCTGTTGTAGAGTATGCCAATCCTATGAGGTTAATCTCATTCACTACCTAGACCAGGTGGTCGTAGACTGTGGGTGGCGATGTGGCAGGAGGGGGATGTATGAGGCTGGAGATGGTATCTCCTCCCTCTATCTCCCTGTGGCTCCCCTGGCATATTTGCCCATCTATATGGGACAAAGGGAGTAGAGGGGGCTGGAGAGTGGCAGAGATGGGTGGAGGTTGGGTAGACAGGGGATGGAGGGTTCTCTCTCCCCCTTCTCTGTGGCTGCCCTGGTAGAAGGTAGACGAGGGTAGAGGCTGGTAGAAGGTACAGGAGGGTAGAGGCTGGTAGAAGGTAGAGGAGGGTAGAGGGTAAAGGAGGGTAGAGGGTAGAGGAGGGTAGAGGGTAGTGGAGGGTAGAGGAGAGTAGAGGAGGGTAGAGGCTAGTAGAGGGTAGAGGAGGGTAGAGACTAGTAGAAGGTAGAGGAGGGTAGAGGCTAGTAGAAGGTACAGGAGGGTAGAGGCTGGTAGAGGGTAGAGGAGGGTAGAGGGTAGTGGAGGGTAGAGGAGGGTAGAGGCTAGTAGAGGGTAGAGGAGGGTAGAGACTAGTAGAAGGTAGAGGAGGGTAGAGGCTAGTAAGTAGAAGGTACAGGAGGGTAGAGGCTGGTAGAAGGTAGAGGAGGGTAGAGGGTAGAGGAGGGTAGAGGCTAGTAGAGGAGGGTAGAGGGTAGAGGAGGGTAGAGGAGGGTAGAGGAGGGTAGAGGCTAGTAGAGGAGGGTAGAGACTAGTAGAAGGTACAGGAGGGTAGAGGCTGGTAGAAGGTAGAGGAGGGTAGAGGCTAGTAGAGGAGGGTAGAGACTAGTAGACGGTACAGGAGGGTAGAGGCTGGTAGAGGGTAGAGGAGGGTAGAGGAGGGTAGAGGCTAGTAGAGGGTAGAGGAGGGTAGAGGGTAGTAGAAGGTAGCGGAGGGTAGAGGGTAGAGGAGGGTAGAGGCTAGTAGAGGGTAGAGGAGGGTAGAGGGTAGTAGAAGGTAGAGGAGGGTAGAGGCTAGTAGAGGGTAGAGGAGGGTAGAGGCTAGTAGAGGGTAGAGGAGGGTAGAGGAGGGCAGAGGCTAGTAGAGGGTAGAGGAGGGTAGAGGCTAGTAGAGGGTAGAGGAGGGTAGAGGCTAGTAGAGGGTACAGGAGGGTAGAGGCTAGTAGAAGGTAGAGGAGGGTAGAGGGTAGAGGAGGGTGGATGCTGGTAGAGGGTAGAGGAGGGTAGAGGGTAGAGGAGGGTAGAGGGTAGAGGAGGGTAAAGGAGGGTAGAGGCTGGTAGAGGGTAGAGGAGGGTAGAGGCTGGTAGAGGGTAGAGGAGGGTAGAGGGTAGAGGCTGGTAGAGGGTAGAGGAGGGTAGAGGCTGGTAGAGAGTAGATGAGGGTAGAGGGTAGAGGCTGGTAGAGGGTAGAGGAGGGTAGAGGAGGGTAGAGGGTAGAGGAGGGTAGAGGGTAGAGGAGAGTAGAGGCTGGTAGAGGGTAAAGGAGGGTAGAGGCTGGTAGAGGGTAGAGAAGGGTAGATGCTGGTAGAGGGTAGAGAAGGGTAGATGCTGGTAGAGGGTAGAGGAGGGTAGAGGCTGGTAGAAGGTAGAAGGAGGGTAGAGGGTAGAGGAGGGGTAGAGGAGGGTAGAGGGTAGAGGCTGGTAGAGGGTAGAGAGAGGGTAGAGGAGGGTAGGTAGAGGAGGGTAGAGGAGGGTAGAGGGGTAGAGGAGAGTAGAGGCTGGTAGAGGGTAAAGGAGGGTAGAGGCTGGTAGAGGGTAGAGAAGGGTAGATGCTGGTAGAGGGTAGAGAAGGGTAGATGCTGGTAGAGGGTAGAGGAGGGTAGAGGCTGGTAGAAGGTAAAGGAGGGTAGAGGGTAGAGGAGGGTAGAGGGTAGAGGAGGGTAGAGGGTAGAGGAGGGTAGAGGGTAGAGGAGGGTAGAGGGTAGAGGAGGGTAGAGGCTGGTAGAAGGTAAAGGAGGGTAGAGGGTAAAGGAGGGTAGAGGAGGGTAGAGGGTAGAGGGTAGAGGAGGGTAGAGGGTAGAGGAGGGTAGAGGCTGGTAGAGGGTAAAGGAGGGTAGAAGCTGGTAGAGGGTAGAGGAGGGTAGAGGGTAGAGGCTGGTAGAGAGTAGAGGAGGGTAGAGGGTAGAGGAGGGTAGAAGTAGGCATCCTCTCCCCCTCTCTGTAGCTGCCCTGATGGAGGGTAGAAGCTTAGATACTGGTAGAGGGAGATGGAGGGGGAATAGAACGATGGTAAAGAGGGGCTTAGAAGAGTCCCCCCCCCCCCGCTCCGTGGCGGCCCTGGCACAACTCTCGGCCAGGTGGAGGCGAGTACTCAGCCTCATTCTCACCCAGCCTGGTTCAGAGGCTTGGCAGACACCATTGATTAGGCTAATCACAGGGAGGGAGAGAGGGAGAGAGGAGGGGGAGAGGAGGGGGGGTGGAGAAGGGGGAGGGAGAGAGGAAGGGGGAGAGGGGGAGAAACATAGAGTCTCTCTCATCCTCATCAACTTCTGTGTTCTTTTTTCTCCTCTTTTCAAACGTTCCTCTGTTTCTGTCGTCATGGTTTCGATGACGACCAGAAAACAACATACTGAGTGTTCTGGGTATTTTCTGTCACTCTCTACTTTTGCTTAGAGATGAGATGTAAAAATATGACATTTTCATTTTGAAATTCAGCTTGACAGCGATGTCGCTCGGAGAAGCGTTTTCTCTCTGTATCCTCTATGTTCTTCAACCAGGAAGAGCAAAGGAAGGGAACATAGGAGTGTGTGGCTACGGTACAGTTTCAAGAGTCGTGTTGTTAAACAAAGAGAGCTTTGAAACGCGATAGGACACAAAGTACATTTCCGACATCCACAGTGTAAATTGGGGATATAGACTAGAGTAAATGGAGAATGTACATATGACAGCTATGTCTCTCTGATCTCTGTCTCTCCTCCTAAAATGGCAGTATATAACACTGCAGATAATTGGATGGGTATGGACAGGTGTTAGGTGGCCTAAATGAGGTGAATCAGACCAATTGTAGGGGGTGAGGTGGGGTAGAGATGAGAGAGGAGAGACCAACTGTAGGGGGTGAGGTGGGGTAGAGATGAGAGAGGAGAGACCAATTGTAGGGGGTGAGGGGGTGAGGTGGGGTAGAGATGAGAGAGGAGAGACCAACTGTAAAGGGGTGAGGGGGTGAGGTGGGGTGGAGATGAGAGAGGAGAGACCAACTGTAAAGGGGTGAGGGGGTGAGGTGGGGTGGAGATGAGAGAGGAGAGACCAACTGTAGGGGGTGAGGTGGGGTAGAGATGAGAGAGGAGAGACCAACTGTAAAGGGGTGAGGGGTGAGGTGGGGTGGAGATGAGAGAGGAGAGACCAACTGTAAAGGGGTGAGGGGGTGAGGTGGGGTGGAGATGAGAGAGGAGAGACCAACTGTAGGGGGTGAGGTGGGGTAGAGATGAGAGAGGAGAGACCAACTGTAGGGGGTGAGGTGGGGTAGTGATGAGAGAGGAGAGACCAACTGTAGGGGGTGAGGTGGGGTAGAGATGAGAGACCAACTGTAGGGGGTGAGGGGGTGAGGTGGGGTAGAGATGAGAGAGGAGAGACCAACTGTAGGGGGTGAGGTGGGGTAGAGATGAGAGAGGAGAGACCTACTGTAAAGGGGTGAGGTGGGGTATAGATGAGAGAGGAGAGACCAACTGTAGGGGGGTGAGGTGGGGTAGAGATAAGAGAGGAGAGACCAACTGTAGGGGGTGAGGTGGGGTAGAGATGAGAGAGGAGAGACCAACTGTAGGGGGTGAGGTGGGGGGGTAGAGATGAGAGAGGAGAGACCTACTGTAAAGGGGTGAGGTGGGGTATAGATGAGAGAGGAGAGACCAACTGTAGGGGGTGAGGTGGGGTAGAGATGAGAGAGGAGAGACCAACTGTAGGGGGTGAGGTGGGGTAGAGATGAGAGAGGAGAGACCAACTGTAGGGGGTGAGGTGGGGTAGAGATGAGAGAGGGGAGACCAACTGTAGGGGGTGAGGTGGGGTAGAGATGAGAGAGGAGAGACCAACTGTAGGGGTGAGGGGGTGAGGTGGGGTAGAGATGATAGAGGAGAGACCAACTGTAAAGGGGTGAGGGGGTGAGGTGGGGTGGAGATGATAGAGGAGAGACCAACTGTAAAGGGGTGAGGTGGGGTAGAGATGAGAGAGGAGAGACCAACTGTAGGGGGTGAGGTGCGGTAGAGATGAGAGAGGAGAGACCAACTGTAGGGGGTGAGGTGGGGTAGAGATGAGAGAGGAGAGACCAACTGTAGGGGGTGAGGTGGGGTAGAGATGAGAGAGGAGAGACCAACTGTAGGGGTGAGGTGGGGTATAGATGAGAGAGGAGAGACCAACTGTAGGGGGGTGAGGTGGGGTATAGATGAGAGAGGAGAGACCAACTGTAGGGGGTGAGGTGGGGTAGAGATGAGAGAGGGGAGACCTACTGTAAAGGGGTGAGGTGGGGTAGAGATGAGAGAGGAGAGACCAACTGTAGGGGGGTGAGGTGGGGTATAGATGAGAGAGGAGAGACCAACTGTAGGGGGTGAGGTGGGGTAGAGATGAGAGAGGAGAGACCAACTGTAGGGGGTGAGGTGGGGTATAGATGAGAGAGGAGAGACCAACTGTAGGGGGGTGAGGTGGGGTATAGATGAGAGAGGAGAGACCAACTGTAGGGGGTGAGGTGGGGTAGAGATGAGAGAGGGGAGACCTACTGTAAAGGGGTGAGGTGGGGTAGAGATGAGAGAGGAGAGACCAACTGTAGGGGGTGAGGTGGGGTATAGATGAGAGAGGAGAGACCAACTGTAGGGGGTGAGGTGGGGTAGAGATGAGAGAGGGGAGACCTACTGTAAAGGGGTGAGGTGGGGTAGAGATGAGAGAGGAGAGACCAACTGTAGGGGGTGAGGTGGGGTATAGATGAGAGAGGAGAGACCAACTGTAGGGGGTGAGGTGGGGTAGAGATGAGAGAGGAGAGACCAACTGTAGGGGGTGAGGTGGGGTATAGATGAGAGAGGAGAGACCAACTGTAGGGGGTGAGGTGGGGTAGAGATGAGAGAGGGGAGACCAACTGTAGGGGGTGAGGTGGGGTATAGATGAGAGAGGAGAGACCAACTGTAGGGGGTGAGGTGGGGTATAGATGAGAGAGGAGAGACCAACTGTAGGGGGGTGAGGTGGGGTAGAGATGAGAGAGGAGAGACCAACTGTAGGGGGGTGAGGTGGGGTATAGATGAGAGAGGAGAGACCAACTGTAGGGGGGTGAGGTGGGGTAGAGATGAGAGAGGGGAGACCTTGTCCCCTACAATAAAAATTACAAATAAATTGTAAGTGTAAGAGTTAGTTTTACACTCTTTTTTTGGGGGCAAATTGTGATTGAGGTCGAAGTGAGGCCAGAGTCATTCAGGTCAAAACATAACAGATGTGTTCTTGCAGCTGTGAGTTGTGAATTGCTCTTTATCAGGGCCAGTGACTACAGTACTGCCTCTGTCACTAAAGTAAAGCAAAGAATTAGAATTACTAGAGTGGGAATTCCGATTGAAATGCATATTCATTCTACTTCTATGAGGTAAAGTTTGGGCCAGTGACTACGATAAAAGTTCCGGTGGCGTTTATGTCAGCGTCTAGCAGGGAATCAACCGTGCCTCACTGACTCTACGACATCAACGTTCTGATCGCTCCGGTCCTCAGCGATCCTTCATCCTGTATACAGCCTGCAGCGCAAAACCCCAAAAACGCAGAGAAGGAGAAGACGAGACGGCGACCGACCAACTGACTCGCCGAGCCGAGCGCTGAAAGCTAAAATCATCTCCCAGGACAATCCATTACAGCTGACAAGTTAAATGTTCCATGCTAGACCATATGGCATCAGAGCAGCGCCCCACAATGGAAGAGAGAGGCTCGGGAAATGCATCACAATTAAGGTGTTTGGCTACAGTTCGGATTCCTGCATGGCTCCCCATCTCTCTCCCTCTATCTCCCTCTCTCCCTCCATCTCTCCCTCTCTCTCTCTCTCCATCTCTCCCTCCCTCTCTCCCTCCATCTCTCTATCTCTCCCTCTCTCTCTCCATCTCTCCCTCTATCTCTCCCTCTCTCTCTCCATCTCTCCCTCTATCTCTCCATCGCTCCCTCTATTTCTCCCTCTCTATCTCTTCCTCTATCTCTCCCTCTGTCTCTCCCTCTGTCTCTCCCTCTCTCTCCCCTCTCTCTCCCTCTCTCCCTTACACCACAGCACTTAGTCCATTGTCATAAATTCAGGATGTCTCTTTTTTTTTCTAAACCTCATGTGGAGGTTTAGAAACGAGTCCTGACTCTGCCTGACAATGACGATGAAATGCATGTAAAGCCCACACCACTCTGCTAACCACACAACACACTGTCCCCACACCACTCTGCTAACCACACAACACACTGTCCCCACACCACTCTGCTAACCACACAACACACTATCCCCACACCACTCTGCTAACCACACAACACACTGTCCCCACACCACTCTGCTAACCACACAATACACTATCCCCACACCACTCTGCTAACCACACAACACACTGTCCCCACACCACTCTGCTAACCACACAATACACTGTCCCCACACCACTCTGCTAACCACACAATACACTGTCCCCACACCACTCTGCTAACCACACAACACACTGTCCCCACACCACTCTGCTAACCACACAACACACTATCCCCACACCACTCTGCTAACCACACAACACACTGTCCCCACACCACTCTGCTAACCACACAATACACTGTCCCCACACCACTCTGCTAACCACACAATACACTGTCCCCACACCACTCTGCTAACCACACAACACACTGTCCCCACACCACTCTGCTAACCACACAACACACTGTCCCCACACCACTCTGCTAACCACACAACACACACTAGGGTTGAGCTGTATCCAGAGTTTCATATCGTCATACCGTCCTTCTCTCATCCTAGGACATACGGTATTACCGGTTTAGTACACAAGGAGGGGGGGGGTTGAAAAGCCCATTGGGAGTCTATTACTGGAATGCTAACAAAATTAGCACAAGTAATAGCGAATTTCCATGGAGGGTTCTAGCTAAATATACTAACGAGCGGAAACAAAAAAATATTTTTTGGTGAGTTTGGACATTTACAAGCAAATGTGAACGAGAGACATTGTGCAAATGAACAGCGTTTTGATGCATGCTTGACTGAAGGAAGAACAGTTAGTGGCTCTGGAGCAGCATGTCTACCCGCTGCGTCTCTGTGGAGTCTGGAGTCGCTAGGGCAACGAGCCTGATGGGGAGAGGAGCGCACGGACGCGAGAACGGAGAGGAGTAAAAAGGCAAGGAAATCTGGTGGCAGCTGTACAGATAACTCATCAAAAGCACTTAGACTTCTCAAACGAGGCAGAAAGCTAACACTATATGATGCCCCGTCTCCTTATTAATTCAGACACACTGTTCTCCGGTACTTTTCTCGATGAGGCCAGATTACTTGTAGCCAGCCTACTTTTCTCTGGGAGTTTTCTCGGTGTAGCCAGCCTACTTTTCTCTGGGAGTTTTATCGGTGTAGCCAGCCTACTGTTCTCCTGGAGTTTTATCGGTGTAGCCAGCCTACTGTTCTCCTGGAGTTTTATCTGTGTAGCCAGCATACTGTTCTCCTGGAGTTTTATCGGTGTAGCCAGCATACTGTTCTCCTGGAGTTTTATCGGTGTAGCCAGCCTACTGTTCTCCGGGAGTTTTATTGGTGTAGCCAGCATACTGTTCTCCTGGAGTTTTATCGGTGTAGCCAGCCTACTGTTCTCCGGGAGTTTTATCGGTGTAGCCAGCCTACTGTTCTCCTGGAGTTTTATCGGTGTAGCCAGCCTACTGTTCTCCTGGAGTTTTATCGGTGTAGCCAGCCTACTGTTCTCCGGGAGTTTTATCGGTGTAGCCAGCCTACTGTTCTCCGGGAGTTTTATTGGTGTAGCCAGCCTACTGTTCTCCTGGAGTTTTATTGGTGTAGCCAGCCTACTGTTCTCCAGGAGTTTTATCGGTGTAGCCAGCCTACTGTTCTCCAGGAGTTTTATCGGTGTAGCCAGCCTACTGTTCTCCAGGAGTTTTATCGGTGTAGCCAGCCTACTGTTCTCCAGGAGTTTTATCGGTGTAGCCAGCCTACTGTTCTCTGGGAGTTTTATCGGTGTAGCCAGCCTACTGTTCTCCGGGAGTTTTATTGGTGTAGCCAGCCTACTGTTCTCCTGGAGTTTTATCGGTGTAGCCAGCCTACTGTTCTCCAGGAGTTTTATCGGTGTAGCCAGCCTACTGTTCTCCGGGAGTTTTATCGGTGTAGCCAGCCTACTTTTCAACGATAAAAGGCCAGATTAACTTTAAGCGAAACATTAGGAAATGTAACTGGCTACATTCTTTCCATGATGCCTAAATCGTTAGAAATATTATGACCTAAACCATTAGAAATATTATGGCCTAAACCATTAGAAATATTATGGCCTAAACCATTAGAAATATTATGGGCTAAACCATTAGAAATATTATGGGCTAAACCATTAGAAATATTATGGGCTAAACCATTAGAAATATTATGGGCTAAACCATTAGAAATATTATGGCCTAAACCATTAGAAATATTATGGCCTAAACCATTAGAAATATTATGGCCTAAACCATTAGAAATATTATGGCCTAAACCATTAGAAATATTATGGCCTAAACCATTAGAAATATTATGGGCTAAACCATTAGAAATATTATGGGCTAAACCATTAGAAATATTATGGGCTAAACCATTAGATATATTATGGCCTAAACCATTAGAAATATTATGGGCTAAACCATTAGAAATATTATGGCCTAAACCATTAGAAATATTATGGCCTAAACCATTAGAAATATTATCGGCTAAACCATTAGAAATATTATCGGCTAAACCATTAGAAATATTATGGGCTAAACCATTAGAAATATTATGGCCATGCATCGTTTTTGCTTTTGCATTTGGAAGCCAAATAGAGTTGTATTTCTTTTGTTTTTCTGATGAAAATGAAGCTATTTGCTATTACCTTACTGTAGCTGTTCCAAGTTGTCAAATTAGTCACTGTTGTTCATGTAAGTCATGAAGGCACACTTTTAAATATTATCAAATCACTTAAAACATATACATATCAGCCAATAATTGTATAAAGACAAAAGCATTTGTATGTACATTTGCTATATTTTAGATCAAAGGTGGCAACCATCCCCCAGGATAACTACACTGGTTGTGCAGGCTTTTGTTCCTGCCTTGCTCTAAACCACATGGTAGCCTAAACATCCAACTGCTCAACAGGAACTTGATAAGCAGACTTGGAATGTTTCAAAAGCCAAGCCTGCACACCCAGGAGCACGACAGGTGAAGGGTTTGACCACACGTTGATAACATGTGACTTAAGTGCCTTGATCAAGGGCACAACGGCAGGAGAGAGTAGGCCAACATGGGATCAGACACAGCAAACTTCCAGTGTCAATAATGATTACTTTTTTATTTATTATTATTATAGGCTATAATAATAATAGTCATGAAAATGTTGAACATGTGTATGAACCCTTAACAGTGAACAATCAGAGGTCTCTATAGCATAACGTTATTTGTAAATTGCTGTGAACATAGTCTAACGGACCGACTGCACTTCTTTCATCGCAAGTCAAGCACTGGTGAGGAGTGTGTCGGGAGGGGTGTGTGTGTGTGTGTGTGTGTGTGTGTGTGTGTGTGTGTGTGTGTGTGTGTGTGTGTGTGTGTGTCGGGAGGGGTGTGTGTGTGTGTGTGTGTGTGGGAGTTGATGAGAGCACTGAGAGCACAACAAAGACAAAATCAGCTATGGTTGTTGAAAAGTGAATGCTACTTAGATTGAATGCTATCTACTTGGATTGAATGCTATCTACTTGGATTGAATGCTACCTACTTGGATTGAATGCTATCTACTTGGATTGAATGCTATCTACTTGGATTGAATGCTATCTACTTGGATTGAATGCTACCTACTTGGATTGAATGCTACCTACTTGGATTGAATGCTATCTACTTGGATTGAATGCTATCTACTTGGATTGAATGCTATCTACTTGAATTGAATGCCATCTACTTGGATTGAATGATATCTACTTGGATTGAATGCTATCTACTTGGATTGAATGCTATCTACTTGGATTGAATGCTATCTACTTGGATTGAATGCTATCTACTAATTGGCTTGGTACCAATGCACTGCGAGGCGAACTCAAACACTTATCGTCGCGTTCTCGATTCAAACTACGAAATCGGGGGGGTAAAAGGAGGGGAAGGCCTCGGTAAAAGGATTTTGTGAGCGTGTGTAGCAGAAAAGGACTAATGTTATTAGGTAATAACACAGCTCACAACCGACGAGCCAACCCCTCCCTGTCCCTCCACAGTTCCAGACTACCCATCCCTCTGTGCCCAAACCATGCATTTTCCCCTACTGCTGTTAAACACTGCTATGCTAACTCCCTGTTAAACACTGCCTGTTAAACACTGCTAACTCCCTGTTAAACACTGCTAACTCCCTGTTAAACACTGCTAACTCCCTGATAAACACTGCTAACTCCCTGTTAAACACTGCTAACTCCCTGTTAAACACTGCCTGTTAAACACTGCTAACTCCCTGTTAAACACTGCTAACTCCCGGTTAAACACTGCCTGTTAAACACTGCTAACTCCCTGTTAAACACTGCTAACTCCCTGTTAAACACTGCCTGTTAAACACTGCTAACTCCCTGTAAAACACTGCTAACTCTGTAAAACACTGCTAACTCCCCAGAGCTGCCCTGTTAAACACTGCTAACTCCCCAGAGCTGCCCTGTTAAACACTGCTAACTCCCTGTAAAACACAGCGAACTCCCTGTAAAACACAGCTAACTCCCTGTAAAACACAGCGAACTCCCTGTAAAACACAGCGAACTCCCTGTAAAACACAGCTAACTCCCTGTTAAACACTGCTAACTCCCTGTAAAACACAGCTAACTCCCTGTAAAACACAGCGAACTCCCTGTAAAACACAGCGAACTCCCTGTAAAACACAGCGAACTCCCTGTAAAACACAGCTAACTCCCTGTTAAACACTGCTAACTCCCTGTAAAACACTGCTAACTCCCTGTTAAACACTGCTAACTCCATGTTAAACACTGCTAACTCCATGTTAAACACTGCTAACTCCCTGTTAAACACCGCTAACTACCTGTAAAACACTGCTAACTACCTGTTACGACGCCAGGACAGCGGAGTCAATCACCACCTTCCGGAGACACCTGAAACCCCACCTCTTTAAGGAATACCTAGGATAGGATAAAGTAATCCTTCTCACCCACCCCCTTAAAAGATTTAGATGCACTATTGTAAAGTGGCTGTTCCACTGGATGTCATAAGGTGAATGCACCAATTTGTAAGTCGCTCTGGATAAGAGCGTCTGCTAAATGACTTAAATGTAAATGTAAATGTCTGTTAAACACTGCTAACTCCCTGTTAAACACTGCTAACTACCTGTAAAACACGGCTAACTCCCTGTTAAACACTGCTAACTGCTAACTCCCTGTTAAACACTGCTAACTACCTGTAAAACACTGCTAACTCCCTGTAAAACACTGCTAACTCCCTGTTAAACACTGCTAACTACCTGTAAAACACAGCTAACTACCTGTTAGACACTGCTAACTCCCTGTTAAACACTGCTAACTCCCTGTAAAACACTGCTAACTACCTGTTAAACACTGCTAACTTCCTGTTAGACACTGCTAACTCCCTGTTAAACACTGCTAACTACCTGTAAAACACTGCTAACTCCCTGTAACTCCCTGTTAAACACTGCTAACTGCTAACTCCCTGTTAAACACTGCTAACTACCTGTAAAACACAGCTAACTACCTGTTAAACACTGCTAACTCCCCAGAGCTGCCCTGTTAAACACTGCTAACTGCTAACTCCCTGTTAAACACTGCTAACTACCTGTAAAACACAGCTAACTACCTGTAAAACACAGCTAACTACCTGTAAAACACTGCTAACTACCTGTAAAACACTGCTAACTACCTGTAAAACACTGCTAACTCCCTGTAAAACACTGCTAACTCCCTGTTAAACACTGCTAACTACCTGTTAGACACTGCTAACTCCCTGTTAAACACTGCTAACTCCCTGTAAAACACTGCTAACTCCCCAGAGCTGCGCTGTAAAACACAGCTAACTCCCTGTAAAACACAGCTAACTCCCTGTTAAACACTGCTAACTCCCTGATAAACACTGCTAACTCCCTGTTAAACACTGCTAACTCCCTGTAAAACACTGCTAACTCCCGGTTAAACACTGCTAACTCCCTGTGCTAACTCCCTGTTAAACACTGCTAACCCTGATAAACACTGCTAACTCCCTGTTAAACACGGCTAACTCCCTGTTAAACACTGCTAACTGCTAACTCCCTGTTAAACACTGCTAACACTGCTAACTCCCTGTTAAACACTGCTAACTCCCTGTAAAACACTGCTAACTCCCTGTTGCTAACTCCCTGTAAAACACTGCTAACGCCCTGTAAAACACTGCTAACTCCCTGTTAAACACTGCTAACTCCCTGTAAAACACTGCTAACTCCATTTTAAACACTGCTAACTCCATTAAACAATGCTGCTCCCGGTTAGGATAAAGTAATCCCTGTTAAACACTGCACCCCTTTTAAACACTGCTAACTCCATTTTAAACACTGCTAACTCCATTTTAAACACTGCTAACTCCCTGTTAAACACTGCTAACTCCCTGTAAAACACTGCTAACTCCATTTTAAACACTGCTAACTCCATTTTAAACACTGCTAACTCCATTTTAAACACTGCTAACTCCCTGTAAAACACTGCTAACTCTGTAAAACACTGCTAACTCCCCAGAGCTGCCCTGTTAAACACTGCTAACTCCCTGTAAAACACAGCGAACTCCCTGTAAAACACAGCTAACTCCCTGTTAAACACTGCTAACTCCCTGATAAACACTGCTAACTCCCTGTTAAACACTGCTAACTCCCTGTAAAACACTGCTAACTCCCGGTTAAACACTGCTAACTCCCTGTGCTAACTCCCTGTTAAACACTGCTAACCCTGATAAACACTGCTAACTCCCTGTTAAACACTGCTAACTCCCTGTTAAACACTGCTAACTCCCTGTTAAACACTGCTAACTCCCGGTTAAACACTGCTAACTCCCTGTGCTAACTCCCTGTTAAACACTGCTAACCCTGTTAAACACTGCTAACTCCCTGTTAAACACTGCTAACTACCTGTAAAACACTGCTAACTACTAACTACCTGTAAAACACTGCTAACTCCCTGTTAAACACTGCTAACTCCCTGTTAAACACTGCTAACTCCCTGTTAAACACTGCTAACTCCATGTTAAACACTGCTAACTCCCTGTTAAACACTGCTAACTCCCTGTTAAACACTGCTAACCTGTTAAACACTGCTAACTCCCTGTTAAACATCGCTAACTACCTGTAAAACACTGCTAACTACCTGTTACGACGCCAGGACAGCGGAGTCAATCACCACCTTCCGGAGACACCTGAAACCCCACCTCTTTAAGGAATACCTAGGATAGGATAAAGTAATCCTTCTCACCCCCCTTAAAAGATTTAGATGCACTATTGTAAAGTGGCTGTTCCACTGGATGTCGTAAGGTGAATGCACCAATTTGTAAGTCGCTCTGGATAAGAGCGTCTGCTAAATGACTTAAATGTAAATGTAAATGTCTGTTAAACACTGCTAACTCCCTGTTAAACACTGCTAACTACCTGTAAAACACGGCTAACTCCCTGTTAAACACTGCTAACTGCTAACTCCCTGTTAAACACTGCTAACTACCTGTAAAACACAGCTAACTACCTGTTAAACACTGCTAACTCCCTGTTAAACACTGCTAACTCCCCAGAGCTGCCCTGTTAAACACTGCTAACTACCTGTAGAACACTGCTAACTCCCTGTAAAACACTGCTAACTCCCTGTTAAACACTGCTAACTCCCTGTTAAACACTGCTAACTGCTAACTCCCTGTTAAACACTGCTAACTACCTGTAAAACACAGCTAACTACCTGTTAAACACTGCTAACTCCCTGTAAAACACTGCTAACTACCTGTAAAACACTGCTAACTCCCTGTTAAACACTGCTAACTACCTGTTAAACACTGCTAACTACCTGTAAAACACTGCTAACTCCCTGTTAAACACTGTAAAACACTGCTAACTACCTGTTAAACACTGCTAACTCCCTGTTAAACACTGCTAACTACCTGTAAAACACTGCTAACTCCCTGTTAAACACTGCTAACTACCTGTTAAACACTGCTAACTACCTGTAAAACACTGCTAACTCCCTGTTAAACACTGTAAAACACTGCTAACTACCTGTTAAACACTGCTAACTCCCTGTTAAACACTGCTAACTACCTGTAAAACACAGCTAACTACCTGTTAAACACTGCTAACTACCTGTTAGACACTGCTAACTCCCTGTTAAACACTGCTAACTCCCTGTAAAACACTGCTAACTACCTGTTAGACACTGCTAACTTCCTGTTAGACACTGCTAACTCCCTGTTAAACACTGCTAACTCCCTGTTAAACACTGCTAACTCCCTGTTAAACACTGCTAACTCCCTGTAACTCCCTGTTAAACACTGCTAACTCCCTGTTAAACACTGCTAACTGCTAACTCTCTGTTAAACACTGCTAACTACCTGTAAAACACAGCTAACTACCTGTTAAACACTGCTAACTCCCCAGAGCTGCCCTGTTAAACACTGCTAACTGCTAACTCCCTGTTAAACACTGCTAACTACCTGTAAAACACAGCTAACTACCTGTAAAACAGTGCTAACTCCCTGTAAAACACTGCTAACTCCCTGTTAAACACTGCTAACTACCTGTTAGACACTGCTAACTCCCTGTTAAACACTGCTAACTCCCTGTAAAACACTGCTAACTCCCCAGAGCTGCGCTGTAAAACACAGCTAACTCCCTGTAAAACACAGCTAACTCCCTGTTAAACACTGCTAACTCCCTGATAAACACTGCTAACTCCCTGTTAAACACTGCTAACTCCCTGTAAAACACTGCTAACTCCCGGTTAAACACTGCTAACTCCCTGTGCTAACTCCCTGTTAAACACTGCTAACCCTGATAAACACTGCTAACTCCCTGTTAAACACGGCTAACTCCCTGTTAAACACTGCTAACTGCTAACTCCCTGTTAAACACTGCTAACTCCCTGTTAAACACTGCTAACTCCCTGTTAAACACTGCTAACACTGCTAACTCCCTGTTAAACACTGCTAACTCCCTGTAAAACACTGCTAACTCCCTGTTGCTAACTCCCTGTTGCTAACTCCCTGTAAAACACTGCTAACGCCCTGTAAAACACTGCTAACTCCCTGTTAAACACTGCTAACTCCCTGTAAAACACTGCTAACTCCATTTTAAACACTGCTAACTCCCTGTAAAACACTGCTAACTCCCTGTTAAACACTGCTAACTCCCTGTTAACTCCCTGTTAAACACTGCTAACTCCCTGTTAACTCCCTGTTAAACACTGCTAACTCCCCAGAGCTGCCCTGTTAAACACTGCTAACTCCCTGTAGAACACTGCTAACTCCCTGTTAAACACAGCTAACTCCCTGTAAAACACTGCTAACTCCCTGTTAAACACTGCTAACTCCCTGTTAAACACTGCTATCTCCCTGTAAAACACTGCTAACTCCCTGTAACTCCCTGTAAAACACTGCTAACTCCCTGTGTTCACCTCACCAACTGCAGACCGCGTGTATGGCGTCATGTGGGTGAGCGGTTTCCTGATGTCAACGTTGTGAACAGAGCGCCCCATTGTGGTGGTGGGGTTATGGTATGGGCAGGTCCTAAGCTACGGACAATCAACACAAAAGGCAATTTATCGATTTAATGCAATTTTAATGCACAAAACTACCGTGACAAGATCCTGATGCCTATTGGCCAGTTTTTTAAGGTATCTCTAACCAACAGATGCATATCTGTATTCCCAGTCATGTGAAATCCATAGATTAGGGCCTCATGAATTTATTTCAATTGACTGATTTCCTCATATGAACTGTAACTCAGTAAAATCAACTAAATTGTTCATATTTTTGTTCAGTGTACATGGGAAAATATTGAAAACGGTCAATAGCTCCAAATTCCAAATGACTTAAAAAACTAAAACCCAACTATACATGTTTTAAATTCATCTAGAAATATTGAAAGCATTTAATGTGACAACTAAAATAAAATATTGTCCTATTTTACATTGTGATGTAATATATTGACGGTCCCTAACTATCCACAGAGAGAGGCTATCCAAAGTCAAGCCAATTTTGCCACGGTCACACACCAGCCGGCTGAAGCTAATTGGTGAAAGAAGTTGGCTTCTAATAGCTAGCCTAGGAGACTTCAAGACACAGGACCTGGTTAGGCTGTTTGAAGATATCTAGAAGACTGTAACTTGGTAGTGTTTTGGCAGAGTGAATGTCCAAACGCTTCCCACATGCAAACACACAAGAGACACCCACATTAACCCCCCCACCCCATTCATATCCCCCTCCATTCATATCCCCCTCCAGACTCAGTTCTCTACTGGTCCTGGATCCCAATATCCGCCATACAGTACATCCTCCATGTATATCCCCCTCTATGTATATCCCCCTCTATGTATATCCCCCTCCATGTATATCCCGCCCATGTATATCCCCTCTATGTATATCCCCTCTATGTATATCCCCCTCCATGTATATCCGCCTCTATGTATATCCTCCATATATATCCCCCTCCATGTATATCCCCCATGTATACCCCCTCTATGTATATCCCCCTCTATGTATATCCCCCTCCATGTATATCCCCCTCTATGTATATCCTCCATATATATCCCCCTCCATGTATATCCCCCATGTATATCCCCCTTTATGTATATCCCCCTCCATGTATATCCTCCATGTATATCCCCCTCCATGTATATCCCTCCCATGTATATCCCCCTCCATATATATCCCCCTCCATGTATATCCCCTCCATGTATATCCCTCTCCATGTATATCCCCCTCCATGTATATCCCCTCTATGTATATCCTCCATATATCCCCCCTCCATGTATATCCCTCCCATGTATATCCCCCCTCCATATATATCCCTCCATGTATATCCCCTCCATATATATCCCTCTCCATGTATATCCCTCCCATGTATATCCCCCTCCATGTATATCCCCTCCATGTATATCCCCCTCCATGTATATCCCCCTCTATTTTTATCCCCCTCCATGTATATCCCTCTCCATGTATATCCCCCATGTATATCCCTCTCCATGTATATCCCCTCCATGTATATCCCCCATGTATATCCCCCTCCATGTATATCCCTCTCCATGTATATCCCCCTCCATGTATATCCTCTCCATGTATATCCCCATGCATATCCCCTCTATGTATATCCCCCTCTATGTATATCCCCCTCCATGTATATGCCCCTTCTATGTATATCCTCCATGTATATCCCTCTCCATGTATATCCCCCATGTATATCCCCCTCCATGTATATCCCCCCATGTATATCCCCCTCCATGTATATCCCCCATGTATATCCCCTCCATGTATATCCCTCTCCATGTATATCCCCCTCCATGTATATCCCTCTCCATGCATATCCCCCTCTATGTATATCCCCCTCTATGTATATCCCCCTCTATGTATATCCCCCTCTATGTATATCCCCCTCCATGTATATCCCCCTCTATGTATATCCCCCTCCATGTATATCCCCTCCATGTATATCCCCCTCTATTTTTATCCCCCTCCACGTATATCCCCCTCCATATATATCCCCCTCCATGTATATCCCCCTACATGTATATCCCCCATGTATGCCCCTCCATATATATCCCCCATGTATATCCCCCTCCATGTATATCCCCCTCCATGTATATCCCCCTCCATGTATATCCCCCTCCATGCCTATCCCCCTCTATGTATATCCCCATCCCCTGTATATCCCCCTACATGTATATCCCCCATGTATATCCCCCTCCATATACATCCCCCATGTATACCCCCTCTATGTATATTCCCCTCCATGTATATCCTCCATGTATATCCCCCTCTATGTATATCCTCCATGTATATCCCCCTCTATGTATATCCTCCATGTATATCCCCCTCTATGTATATCCTCCATGTATATCCCCCTCCATGTTTATCCTCCATGTATATCCCCTCCATGTATATCCCCCTCCATGTATATCCTCCATGTATATCCCCCTCCATGTATATCCCCCCCATGTATATCCCCCTCTATGTATATCCTCCATGTATATCCCCTCTATGTATATCCTCCATGTATATCCCCCTCTATGTATATCCTCCATGTATATCCCCCTCCATGTATATCCTCCATGTATATCCCCCTCCATGTATATCCCCCTCCATGTATATCCTCCATGTATATCCCCCTCTATGTATATCCCCCATGTATATCCCCCCCATGTATATCCCCTCTATGTATATCCTCCATGTATATCCCCCTCTATATATATCCCCTCCATGTATATCCCCCTACATGTATATCCCCCATGTATATCCCCCTCCATATATATCCCCATGTATATCCCCCTCCATGTATATCCCCATCCCATGTATATCCCCCATGTATATCCCCCATGTATATCCCCTCTATATATCCTCCATGTATATCCCCCTCTATATATATCCCCCCATGTATATCCCCCTACCATGTATATCCCCATGTATATCCCCCTCCATATATATCCCCCCATGTATATCCCCCTCCATGTATATCCCCTCTATGTATATCCCCCCTATGTATATCCTCCATGTATATCCCCTCTATGTATATCCTCCATGTATATCCCCCTCCATGTATATCCTCCATGTATATCCCCCTCCATGTATATCCCCCTCCATGTATATCCCCTCCATGTATATCCCCCATGTATATCCCCCTCTATGTATATCATCCATGTATATCCCCCTCCATGTATATCCCCCTCTATGTATATCCCCCTCTATGTATATCCCCCTCCATGTATATCCCCCTCTATGTATATCCCCCTCCATGTATATCCCCCTCCATGTATATCCCCCTCTATGTATATCCCCCTCTATGTATATCCCCTCTATGTATATCCCCCTCTATGTATATCCCCCTCCATGTATATCCCCCTCTATGTATATCCCCCTCCATGTATATCCGCCTCTATGTATATCCTCCATGTATATCACCCTCCATGTATATCCACCTCTATGTATATCCCCCTCCATGTATATCCCCCTCTATGTATATCCCCCTCTATGTATATCCTCCATGTATATCCCCCTCTATGTATATCCTCCATGTATATCCCCTCTATGTATATCTTCCATGTATATCCCCCTCTATGTATATCCCCCTCCATGTATATCCCCCCATGTATATCCCCCTCTATGTATATCCCCTCTATGTATATCCCCCTCCATGTATATCCCCCCATGTATATCCCCTCTATGTATATCCCCTTCTATGTATATCCCCTCTATGTATATCCCCCTCCATGTATATCCCCCTCCATGTATATCCCCTCCATGTATATCCCCCTCCATGCATATCCCCCTCTATGTATATCCCCCTCTATGTATATCCCCCTCCATGTATATCCCCCATGTATATCCCCCTCCATATACATCCCCCATGTATACCCCCCTCTATGTATATTCCCTCCATGTATATCCTCCATGTATATCCCTCTCTATGTATATCCTCCATGTATATCCCCCTCTATGTATATCCTCCATGTATATCCCCTCCATGTTTATCCTCCATGTATATCCCCTCCATGTATATCCCCTCCATGTATATCCCCTCCATGTATATCCCCCCATGTATATCCCCCTATGTATATCCTCCATGTATATCCCCCTCTATGTATATCCTCCATGTATATCCCCCTCTATGTATATCCTCCATGTATATCCCCCTCCATGTATATCCTCCATGTATATCCCCTCCCATGTATATCCCCCTCCATGTATATCCCCCTCTATGTATATCCCCTTCTATGTATATCCCCTATGTATATCCCCCTCCATGTATATCCCCCTCCATGTATATCCCCCTATGTATATCCCCCTCCATGTATATCCTCCATGTATATCCCCTCTATGTATATCCCCCTCCATGTATATCCCCCTCTATGTATATCCCCCTCTATGTATATCCCCCTCTATGTATATCCCCCTCCATGTATATCCCCCTCTATGTATATCCCCCTCTATGTATATCCCCCTCTATGTATATCCCCCTCCATGTATATCCTCCATGTATATCCCCCTCTATGTATATCCCCCTCTATGTATATCCCCCCTCCATGTATATCCCCTCTATGTATATCCCCTCCATGTATATCCCCCTCTATGTATATCCCCCTCCATGTATATCCCCCTCTATGTATATCCTCCATGTATATCCCCCTCTATGTATATCTTCCATGTATATACCCCTCTATGTATATCCTCCATGTATATCCCCCTCCATGTATATCCCCTCTATGTATATCCCCTTCTATGTATATCCCCTCTATGTATATCCCCCTCTATGTATATCCCCTCCATGTATATCCCCTCCATGTATATCCCCCTCCATGTATATCCCCCTCCATGTATATCCCCCTCTATGTATATCCTCCATGTATATCCCCTCTATGTATATCCCCCTCTATGTATATCCCCTATGTATATCCCCCTCTATGTATATCCTCCATGTATATCCCCTGCATGTATATCCTCCATGTATATCCCCTCTATGTATATCCCCCCTCTATGTATATCCCCCTCCATGTATATCCCCCTCCATGTATATCCCCCCATCTATGTATATCCCCATCCATGTATATCCCCCATGTATATCCCCTCTATGTATATCCTCCATGTATATCCTCCATGTATATCCCCCTCTATGTATATCCCCCTCTATGTATATCCCCCTCCATGTATATCCCCCATGTATATCCCCCTCTATGTATATCCTCCATGTATATCCCCCCTCTATGTATATCCCCCATGTATATCCCCTTCCATGCCTATCCCCCTCTATGTATATCCTCCATGTATATCCCCCTCCATGTATATCCTCCATGTATATCCCCCTCTATGTATATCCCCCTCTATGTATATCCCCCTCTATGTATATCCTCCATGTATATCCCCATCCATGTATATCCTCCATGTATATCCCCCTCTATGTATATCCCCCTCCATGTATATCCCCTCTATGTATATCCTCCATGTATATCCCCCTCCATGTATATCCCCCATGTATATCCCCCTCTATGTATATCCTCCATGTATATCCCCCTCTATGTATATCCCCCTCTATGTATATCCCCCATGTATATCCCCCTCTATGTATATCCCCCTCCATGTATATCCCCCTCTATGTATATCCCCCCATGTATATCCCCCTCTATGTATATCCCCCTCCATGTATATCCCCCATGTATATCCCCCTCCATGTATATACCCCTCTATGTATATCCCCCTCCATGTATATCCCCCATGTATATCCCCCTCTATGTATATCCCCCTCCATGTATATCCCCCTCTATGTATATCCCCCTCCATGTATATCCCCCTCCATGTATATCCCCCTCCATGTATATCCCCCCCCCTATGTATATCCCCCTCCATGTATATCCCCCTCCATGTATATCCCCTCCATGTATATCCCCCTCCATGTATATCCCCTCCATGTATATCCCCCTCCATGTATATCCCCCTCCATGTATATCCCCCTCCATGTATATCCCCCTATGTATATCCCCCTCTATGTATATCCCCCCCCCTCCATGTATATCCTCCATGTATATCCCCTCTATGTATATCCCCCTCTCTATGTATATCCCCCTCTATGTATATCCCCCTCCATGTATATCCTCCATGTATATCCC
>NC_088399.1:6546870-6566870 GCF_034236695.1 Oncorhynchus nerka
CTATGTGGAGGCTATATACAGGGTATTACGGTACAGAGTCAATGTGGAGGCTATATACAGGGTATTACGGTACAGAGTCAATGTGGAGGCTATATACAGGGTATTACGGTACAGAGTCAATGTGGAGGTTATATACAGGGTATTACGGTACAGAGTCAATGTGGAGGCTATATACAGGGTATTATGGTACCGAGTCAATGTGGAGACTATATACAGGGTATTACGGTACAGAGTCAATGTGGAGACTATATACAGGGTGTACCGGTACAGAGTCAATGTGGAGGCTATATACAGGGTGTTACGGTACAGAGTCAATGTGGAGACTATATACAGGGTATTACGGTACAGAGTCAATGTGGAGACTATATACAGGGTGTTACGGTACAGAGTCAATGTGGAGGCTATATACAGGGTATTACGGTACAGAGTCAATGTGGAGGCTATAGACAGGGGGTACCGGTAGAGAGTCAATGTGGAGACTATATACAGGGTATTACGGTACAGAGTCAATGTGGAGACTATATACAGGGTATTACGGCACAGAGTCAATGTGGAGGCTATAGACAGGGGGTACCGGTACAGAGTCAATGTGGAGACTATATACAGGATATTACGGTACAGAGTCAATGTGGAGACTATATACAGGGTATTACGGTACAGAGTCAACGTGGAGACTATATACAGGGTATTACGGTACAGAGTCAATGTGGAGACTATATACAGGGTGTTATGGTACAGAGTCAATGTGGAGGCTATATACAGGGGGTACCGGTACAGAGTCAATGTGGAGGCTATATACAGGGGGTACCGGTACAGAGTCAATGTGGAGGCTATATACAGGGGGTACCGGTACAGAGTCAATGTGGAGGCTATATACAGGGGGTACCGGTACAGAGTCAATGTGGAGGCTATATACAGGGTGTTACGGTACAGAGTCAATGTGGAGACTATATACAGGGGGTACCGGTACCGAGTCAATGTGGAGACTATATACAGGGGGTACCGGTACAGAGTCAATGTGGAGACTATATACAGGGGGTACCGGTACCGAGTCAGGGTGCAGGGGTACAGGCTAGTTGAGGTAATCTGTACATGTAGGTGGGGGCGAAGTGACTATGCATAGGTAACAAACAACCAGCTAGTAGTGTACAACGGAGGGGGGGTCAATGTAAATTGTCCAGTGGCTATTTTTATGAATTGTTCAGCAGTCTAGTGGCTTGGGGGTAGAAGCTGTTGAGGAGCCTTTTGGTCCTAGACTTGGCGCTCCGGTATCACTTGCCGTGCGGTAGTAGAGAAAACAGTCTATCACTTGGGTGACTGGAGTCTCTGACAATTTTATGGGTTTTCCTCTGACACCACCTATTATATAGGTCCTGGATGGCAGAAAGCTTGGCCACAGTGATGTACTGAGCCGTTCACACTACCCTATGTAGGGCCTTACGGTCAGATGCTGAGCAGTTGCGATACCAGGCAGTGATGCAACCGATCAGGATGCCCTCGGTGGTGCAGCTGTAGATCCTTTTGAGGATATGGGGACCCATGCCAAATCTTTTCAGTCTCTTGAGGGGGAAAAGGTTTTGTCGTGCCCTCTTCACGACTGTCTTGGTATGTTTGGACCATGATAGTTCATTGGTGATGTGGACACCAAGGAACTTGAAACTCTCGACCCGCTCCACTACAGCCCCGTCGATGTTAATGGGGGGCCTGTTCAGCCCTCCATTTCCTGTAGTCCATGGTCAGAGCCTTTGTCTTGTTCACATTGAGGGTGAGGTTGTTGTCCTGGCACCACACGGCCAGGTCTCTGACCTACTCCCTATAGGCCGTCTTATTGTTGTCGGTGATCAGGCCTACCACTGTTGTGTCGTCAGAAAACTTAATGATGGTGTTGGAATCGTGCGCGGCCATGCAGTCGTGGGTGAACAGGGAATACAGGAGGGGACTAAGTACACACCCTTGAGGGGCCCCAGTGTTAAGGATCAACGTATTGAAGGAAGTTCAGGATCCAGTTGCAGAGGGAGGTGTTCAGTACCAGTGTCCTTAGCTTCGTGATGAGCTTCGTCGGCACTATGGTGTTGAACGCTGAGCTGTAGTCAATGAACAGCATTCTCACATAAGTGTTCCTTTTGTCCAGGTGAGAAAGGGCAGTGTGGAGTGAGATTGAGATTGTGTCATTTGTGGATTTGTTGGGTTGGTATGCGAATTGGAGTGGGTCTAGGGTTTCCGGGAGGGTACTGTTGATGTGAGCCATGACCAGCCACCGAGGGCATCCTTCAAGGCTACCGACATGAGTGCCACGGGGCGGTAGTCATTTAGGCAGGTTACCATCACGTCCTTGGGAACAGGGACTATGGTGGTCTGCTTGAAACATGTATATATTACAGACTCGGTCAGGAAGAGGTTGAAAATGTCAGTGAAGAGACTTGACAGTTGGTCCGCACATGTTTTGAGTACACGTCCTGGTAATCCATCTGGCCCAGCAGCTTTGTGAATGTTGACCTGTTTAAAGGTTTTGTTCACATCGGCTACCGAGAGTGTTATCACACAGTCATCCAGAACAGCTGGTGCTCTCGTGAATGCTTCAGTGTTGCTTGCCTCGAAGCGAGCATAAAAGGCATTTAGCTCGTCTGGTAGGTTCACGTCACTAGGCAGCTCGTGTCTGGGTTTCCCTTTGTAGTCCGTAATAGTTTTCAAGCCCTGCAACATCCGACGAGCATCAGAGCTGGTGTAGTAGGATTCAATCTTAATCCTGTATTGATGCTTTGATTGTTTGATGGTTCGTCTGAGGGCATAGCGGGATTTCTTATAAGTGTCCGGATTAGATTCCCGCTCCTTGAAAGCGGCAGCTCTAGCCTTTAGCTCGATGTGGATTTTGCCTGTAATCCATGGCTTCTGGTTGGGATATGTACGTACAGTCACTGTGGGGATGATGTCATCGATGCACTTATTGATTAAGAAGATGACTGAGGTGGTGTATTTCTCAATGCCATTGGATGAATCCCGGAACATATTCCAGTCTGTGCTGCTAAACAGTCCTGTAGTGTAGCATCCGCGTCATCTGACCACTTCTGTATTGAGCGAGTCACTGGTACTTCCTACATTAGTTTTTGCTTGTAAGCAGGGATCAGGAGGATAGAATTGTGGTCAGATTTGCCAAATGGAGGGCTTGGGAGAGCTTTGTATGCATCTCTGTTTGTGGAGTAAAGGTGGACTATAGTTTTTTCCCCCCCTCGTTGCACGTGGCATGCTGGTAAACATTTGGTAAAACTGAAAGTTTGCCTGCATTAGTCCCCGGCCACTAGGAGTGCCGCTTCTGGGTGAGCATTTTCTTCTTTGCTTATGGCCTTAAAGAGTTGGTTGAGAGCGGTCTTAGTGCCAGCTTTGGTCTGTGGTGGTAAATAGACGGCTACGAATTATATAGATGAGAACTCTCTTGGTAGATAGTGTGGTCTACAGCTTATCATTAGGTACTCTACCTCAGGCGAGCAATACCTCGAGATTTCTTTAATATTAGACATCGAGCACCAGCTGTTATTGACAAAAAAACACACGCCCCCACCCCTCATCTTACCAGAGGTAGCGTCTCTGTTCTGCAAGTGCATGGAAAATCCCGCCAGCTCTATATTGTCGGTTTCTTCGTTCAGCCACGTACATTTACATTACATTTAAGTCATTTAGCAGACGCTCTTATTCACGTCTCATGAAACAGAAGATGCTACAGTTTTTAACGTCCCGTTGGTAGGATAATCTTAATAGCAGGTCATCAATGTTATTTTCTATTGATTGCACGTTAGCAAGGAGAATGTACTAATTTACTCGCTCGCCTCCAGATTCTCAGAAGGATCCCCGATCTGTGTCCCCTTTTCTGATGTATTTTCTTCACGCAAAAGACGGGTATTTGAACCTGTTCCCGGGAGAGCAGTATATCCTTCTCGTCTGACTCATTACAGGAAAACGCTTCTTCCAGTCCGCTGTCGCAGTTCTGATGTCCAGAAGTTATTTTCGGCCAAAAGAGACGGTAGCAACAACAATAAGTACAAAAATAAGTTACACAAAATGCAAAAAAATTATAATTACACAATTGGTTGGGAGATTAAACTATATTCGGTGGCCAACAGAACTGGTAGCCTTACACACCAGTTGTCACCCATAAAACAAATGTATTTTCTCTCAGAGTAGGACCTAACTAGTAAAAATGACAACAAAGTCCATTATGAGTAGATAAATCAGGTTGATCCAACAAGAAATAAATGGAACATGAAAACAAGAGAAGAAGACAACTCGTAGCAGGTCAGGAGAATTAACGTAGCAGGTCAAGATAATTAACGTAGCAGGTTAGGAGAATTAACGTAGCAGGTCAAGATAATTAACGTAGCAGGTCAGGAGAATTAACGTAGCAGGTCAGGAGAATTAACGTAGCAGGTCAGGAGAATTAACGTAGCAGGTCAGGAGAATTAACGTAGCAGGTCAAGATAATTAACGTAGCAGGTCAGGATAATTAACGTAGCAGGTCAGGAGAATTAACGTAGCAGGTCAAGATAATTAACGTAGCAGGTCAGGAGAATTAACGTAGCAGGTCAAGATAATTAACGTAGCAGGTCAAGATAATTAACGTAGCAGGTCAGGAGAATTAACGTAGCAGGTCAGGAGAATTAACGTAGCAGGTCAAGATAATTAACGTAGCAGGTCAAGATAATTAACGTAGCAGGTCAGGAGAATTAACGTAGCAGGTCAGGAGAATTAACGTAGCAGGTCAGGAGAATTAACGTAGCAGGTCAGGAGAATTAACGTAGCAGGTCAGGAGAATTAACGTAGCAGGTCAGGAGAATTAACGTAGCAGGTCAGGAGAATTAACGTAGCAGGTCAAGATAATTAACGTAGCAGGTCAGGAGAATTAACGTAGCAGGTCAAGATAATTAACGTAGCAGGTCAAGATAATTAACGTAGCAGGTTAGGAGAATTAACGTAGCAGGTCAGGAGAATTAACGTAGCAGGTCAAGATAATTAACGTAGCAGGTCAAGATAATTAACGTAGCAGGTCAAGATAATTAACGTAGCAGGTCAAGATAATTAACGTAGCAGGTCAAGATAATTAACGTAGCAGGTCAAGATAATTAACGTAGCAGGTCAGGAGAATTAACGTAGCAGGTCAGGAGAATTAACGTAGCAGGTAAGGAGAATAAACGTCCAGGAAACAACTCAAATATTAAGATTTGGCTGATTTATGCCATCTAGCCATAACCGGAAAACTCTGAGTCATGTCATGACACACACACACACACACACACACGCACACACACACGCACACACACACTCACACACACACACACAGGGTACGAGATCCTGTTACCTAAAAGCTTAACACTGTCTGACAGAGGAAACATCTGTTCCTAAAACACCAACTCATTTAGTTTAGACACATCACAAAGAGGGCTTAGCACACATACATACACACATTCTGATGTACGCACAGACACTCACCCTGTGAAATAGAGTATGTTACTGTCCAGTGTATTACAGTAGAGTGTATTACTGTCCAGTGTATTACAGTAGAGTGTATTACTGTCCAGTGTATTACAGTAGAGTGTATTACAGTAGAGTGTATTACTGTCCAGTGTATTACAGTAAGCTACAGTAGAGTGTATTACTGTCCAGTGTATTACAGTAGAGTGTATTACAATAGAGTGTATTACTGTCCAGTGTATTACAGTAAGCTACAGTAGAGTGTATTACTGTCCAGTGTTTTACAGTAGAGTGTATTACTGTCCAGTGTATTACAGTAGAGTGTATTACTGTCCAGTGTATTACAGTAAGCTACAGTAGTGTGTATTACTGCCCAGTGTATTACAGTAAGCTACAGTAGAGTGTATTACTGTCCAGTGTATTACAGTAGTGTATTACTGTCCAGTGTATTACAGTAAGCTACAGTAGTGTGTATTACTGTCCAGTGTATTACAGTAAGCTACAGTAGTGTGTATTACTGTCCAGTGTATTACAGTAAGCTACAGTAGTGTGTATTACTGTCCAGTGTATTACAGTAGAGTGTATTACAGTAGAGTGTATTACTGTCCAGTGTATTACAGTAGAGTGTATTACTGTCCAGTGTATTACAGTAGAGTGTATTACTGTCCAGTGTATTACAGTAAGCTACAGTAGAGTTAATTACTGTCCAGTGTATTACAGTAAGCTACAGTAGAGTTTATTACTGTCCAGTGTTTTACAGTAAGCTACAGTAGAGTGTATTACTGTCCAGTGTATTACAGTAAGCTACAGTAGAGTTTATTACTGTCCAGTGTTTTACAGTAAGCTACAGTAGAGTGTATTACTGTCCAGTGTTTTACAGTATGCTACAGTAGAGTTTATTACTGTCCAGTGTTTTACAGTAAGCTACAGTAGAGTGTATTACTGTCCAGTGTATTACAGTAAGGCTACAGTAGAGTGTATTACTGTCCAGTGTATTACAGTAAGCTACAGTAGAGTGTATTACTGTCCAGTGTATTACAGTAGAGTGTATTACTGTCCAGTGTATTACAGTAGAGTGTATTACTGTCCAGTGTATTACAGTCAGCTACAGTAGAGTGTATTACTGTCCAGTGTATTACAGTCAGCTACAGTAGTGTGTATTACTGTCCAGTGTATTACAGTCAGCTACAGTAGAGTGTATTACTGTCCAGTGTATTACAGTAAGCTACAGTACAGTGTATTACTGTCCAGTGTATTACATTAGAGTGTATTACTGTCCAGTGTATTACAGTAAGCTACAGTAGTGTGTATTACTGTCCAGTGTATTACAGTAAGCTACAGTATAGTTTATTACTGTCCAGTGTATTACAGTAGAGTGTATTACTGTCCAGTGTATTACAGTAGAGTGTATTACTGTCCAGTGTATTACAGTAGATTGTATTACTGTCCAGTGTATTACAGTAAGCTACAGTAGTGTGTATTACTGTCCAGTGTATTACAGTAAGCTACAGTAGTGTGTATTACTGTCCAGTGTATTACAGTAAGCTACAGTAGTGTGTATTACTGTCCAGTGTATTACAGTAAGCTACAGTAGTGTGTATTACTGTCCAGTGTATTACAGAAAGCTACAGTAGTGTGTATTACTGTCCAGTGTATTACAGTAAGCTACAGTAGAGTGTATTACTGTCCAGTGTATTACAGTAGAGTGTATTACTGTCCAGTGTATTACAGTAGTGTGTATTACTGTCCAGTGTATTACAGTAAGCTACAGTAGAGTGTATTACTGTCCAGTGTATTACAGTAGAGTGTATTAGTGTCCAGTGTATTACATTAGAGTTTATTACTGTCCAGTGTATTACAGTAGAGTATATTACTGTCCAGTGTATTACAGTAAGCTACAGTAGTGTTTATTACTGTCCAGTGTATTACAGTAGAGTATATTACTGTCCAGTGTATTACAGTAAGCTACAGTAGAGTGTTTTAGTGTCCAGTGTATTACAGTAGAGTGTATTACTGTCCAGTGTATTACAGTAGAGTGTATTAGTATCCAGTGTATTACAGAAGAGTGTATTACTGTCCAGTGTATTACAGTAAGGCTACAGTAGAGTGTATTACTGTCCAGTGTATTACAGTAAGCTACAGTAGAGTGTATTAGTGTCCAGTGTATTACAGTAGAGTGTATTACTGTCCAGTGTATTACAGTAGAGTTTATTACTGTCCAGTGTATTACAGTAGAGTGTATTACTGTCCAGTGTATTACAGTAAGCTACAGTAGAGTGTATTACTGTCCAGTGTATTACAGTAGAGTGTATTACTGTCCAGTGTATTACAGTAGAGTGTATTACTGTCCAGTGTATTACAGTAGAGTGTATTACTGTCCAGTGTATTACAGTAAGCTACAGTAGAGTTAATTACTGTCCAGTGTATTACAGTAAGCTACAGTAGAGTTTATTACTGTCCAGTGTTTTACAGTAAGCTACAGTAGAGTGTATTACTGTCCAGTGTATTACAGTAAGCTACAGTAGAGTTTATTACTGTCCAGTGTTTTACAGTAAGCTACAGTAGAGTGTATTACTGTCCAGTGTTTTACAGTAAGCTACAGTAGAGTTTATTACTGTCCAGTGTTTTACAGTAAGCTACAGTAGAGTGTATTACTGTCCAGTGTATTACAGTAAGGCTACAGTAGAGTGTATTACTGTCCAGTGTATTACAGTAAGCTACAGTAGAGTGTATTACTGTCCAGTGTATTACAGTAGAGTGTATTACTGTCCAGTGTATTACAGTAGAGTGTATTACTGTCCAGTGTATTACAGTCAGCTACAGTGGAGTGTATTACTGTCCAGTGTATTACAGTCAGCTACAGTAGTGTGTATTACTGTCCAGTGTATTACAGTCAGCTACAGTAGAGTGTATTACTGTCCAGTGTATTACAGTAAGCTACAGTAGAGTGTATTACTGTCCAGTGTATTACATTAGAGTGTATTACTGTCCAGTGTATTACAGTAAGCTACAGTAGTGTGTATTACTGTCCAGTGTATTACAGTAAGCTACAGTATAGTTTATTACTGTCCAGTGTATTACAGTAGAGTGTATTACTGTCCAGTGTATTACAGTAGAGTGTATTACTGTCCAGTGTATTACAGTAGATTGTATTACTGTACAGTGTATTACAGTAAGCTACAGTAGTGTGTATTACTGTCCAGTGTATTACAGTAAGTTACAGTAGTGTGTATTACTGTCCAGTGTATTACAGTAAGCTACAGTAGTGTGTATTACTGTCCAGTGTATTACAGTAAGCTACAGTAGTGTGTATTACTGTCCAGTGTATTACAGTAAGCTACAGTAGTGTGTATTACTGTCCAGTGTATTACAGTAAGCTACAGTAGTGTGTATTACTGTCCAGTGTATTACAGAAAGCTACAGTAGTGTGTATTACTGTCCAGTGTATTACAGTAAGCTACAGTAGAGTGTATTACTGTCCAGTGTATTACAGTAGAGTGTATTACTGTCCAGTGTATTACAGTAGTGTGTATTACTGTCCAGTGTATTACAGTAAGCTACAGTAGAGTGTATTACTGTCCAGTGTATTACAGTAGAGTGTATTAGTGTCCAGTGTATTACATTAGAGTTTATTACTGTGCAGTGTATTACAGTAGAGTATATTACTGTCCAGTGTATTACAGTAAGCTACAGTAGTGTTTATTACTGTCCAGTGTATTACAGTAGAGTATATTACTGTCCAGTGTATTACAGTAAGCTACAGTAGAGTGTATTAGTGTCCAGTGTATTACAGTAGAGTGTATTACTGTCCAGTGTATTACAGTCAGCTACAGTAGAGTGTATTACTGTCCAGTGTATTACAGTAGAGTGTATTACTGTCCAGTGTATTACAGTCAGCTACAGTAGAGTGTATTACTGTCCAGTGTATTACAGTAGAGTGTATTACTGTCCAGTGTATTACAGTAGAGTGTATTAGTGTCCAGTGTATTACAGTAGAGTGTATTACTGTCCAGTGTATTACAGTAAGCTACAGTAGAGTGTATTACTGTCCAGTGTATTACAGTCAGCTACAGTAGAGTGTATTACTGTCCAGAGTATTACAGTAGAGTGTATTACTGTCCAGTGTATTACAGTAGAGTGTATTACTGTCCAGTGTATTACAGTAAGCTACAGTAGAGTGTATTACTGTCCAGTGTATTACAGTCAGCTACAGTAGAGTGTATTACTGTCCAGTGTATTACAGTAAGCTACAGTAGAGTGTATTACTGTCCAGTGTATTACAGTCAGCTACAGTAGAGTGTATTACTGTCCAGTGTATTACAGTAGAGTGTATTACTGTCCAGTGTATTACTGTCCAGTGTATTACAGTAAGGCTACAGTAGAGTGTATTACTGTCCAGTGTATTACAGTAGAGTGTATTACTGTCCAGTGTATTACAGTCCAGTGTATTACTGTCCAGTGTATTACAGTAAGGCTACAGTAGAGTGTATTACTGTCCAGTGTATTACAGTAGAGTGTATTACTGTCCAGTGTATTACAGTAGAGTGTATTACTGTCCAGTGTATTACAGTAAGCTACAGTAGAGTGTATTACTGTCCAGTGTATTACAGTCAGCTACAGTAGAGTGTATTACTGTCCAGTGTATTACAGTAAGCTACAGTAGAGTGTATTACTGTCCAGTGTATTACAGTCAGCTACAGTAGAGTGTATTAGACGTTAGGACCTTCAGAGAACATTATTTATAGCCCTTCATCTTGCCAGCAGAACATTTCAGTCAGACAAAGAGATGGGGGGAAGCCAGACATATTTTCTAAAAGTATTTATCCTTAAGGGGAATATTAATTACGTTTTTTTGCATCCATACAAAACTGTTGTTGTCTTGAGGGATTTCCCTCTCACTAACCCCCCCTCTGTTTGAAGAGGTTTAAAACCTCAATTGTAAGAGCTTCTCATTGGTGCAGCATCCGGCTTGCTCCTTAATACTCTGAGTGGAGCATGTGTGTGTGTACGTGTGGACTCCAAGCTGAGGCCTAACCCACTACCCCCCCACTACCCCCCCCCCCCCCCCAATTGAAAATGCCCTTTGGATTAAGACAGAAAGTTGGCAGAGGTAGCGAGCGGCACGGCAGTAAATGCGTCGTTATTCGTAACGACTCTTCAAAGACTCTCTTTATTAGAAGAAGTCGCCCTGGAACCAGAGGGGCAGGGAGAGGGTGAGGACCACGCCTGGCACGGTGGCTCTGAGGGGTCTAATGGGGGGCCAGGGAGAGGGTGAGGACCACGCCTGGCACGGTGGCTCTGAGGGGTCTAATGGGGGGCCAGGGAGAGGGTGAGGACCAAACCTGGCACGGTGGCTCTGAGGGGTCTAATGGGGGGCCAGGGAGAGGGTGAGGACCACGCCTGGCACGGTGGCTCTGAGGGGTCTAATGGGGGCCAGGGAGAGGTGAGGACCAAGCCTGGCACGGTGGCTCTGAGGGGTCTAATGGGAGGCCAGGGAGAGGGTGAGGACCAAGCCTGGCACAGTGGCTCTGAGACGTCTAATGGGGGCCAGGTAGAGGGTGAGGACCACGCCTGGCACGGTGGCTCTGAGGGGTCTAATGGGGGGCCAGGGAGAGGGTGAGGACCAAGCCTGGCACGGTGGCTCTGAGGGGTCTAATGGGGGGCCAGGGAGAGGGTGAGGACCAAGCCTGGCACAGTGGCTCTGAGACGTCTAATGGGGGCCAGGGAGAGGGTGAGGACCAAGCCTGGCACGGTGGCTCTGAGGGTCTAATGGGGGCCAGAGAGGGGTGAGGACAAAGCCTGGCACAGTGGCTCTGAGACGTCTAATGGGGGGCCAGGGAGAGGGTGAGGACCAAGCCTGGCACAGTGGCTCTGAGACGTCTAATGGGGAGCCAGGGAGAGGGTGAGGACCAAGCCTGGCACGGTGGCTCTGAGGGGTCTAATGGGGGGCCAGGGAGAGGGTGAGGACCAAGCCTGGCACAGTGGCTCTGAGGGGTCTAATGGGGGGCCAGGGAGAGGGTGAGGACCAAGCCTGGCACGGTGGCTCTGAGGGGTCTAATGGGGGGCCAGAGAGAGGGTGAGGACCAAGCCTGGCACAGTGGCTCTGAGACGTCTAATGGGGGGCCAGGGAGAGGGTGAGGACCAAGCCTGGCACAGTGGCTCTGAGAAGTCTAATGGGGGGCCAGGGAGAGGGTGAGGACCAAGCCTGGCACGGTGGCTCTGAGGGGTCTAATGGGGGCCAGGGAGAGGGTGAGGACCAAACCTGGCACGGTGGCTCTGAGGGGTCTAATGGGGGCCAGTGAGAGGGTGAGGACCAAGCCTGGCACGGTGGCTCTGAGGGTCTAATGGGGGCCAGGGAGAGGGTGAGGACCAAACCTGGCACGGTGGCTCTGAGGGGTCTAATGGGGGGCCAGTGAGAGGGTGAGGACCAAGCCTGGCACAGTGGCTCTGAGGGGTCTAATGGGGGCCAGGGAGAGGTGAGGACCAAGCCTGGCACGGTGGCTCTGAGGGGTCTAATGGGGGGCCAGGGAGAGGGTGAGGACCAAGCCTGGCACAGTGGCTCTGAGGGGTCTAATGGGGGGCCAGGGAGAGGGTGAGGACCAAACCTGGCACGGTGGCTCTGAGGGGTCTAATGGGGGGCCAGTGAGAGGGTGAGGACCAAGCCTGGCACGGTGGCTCTGAGGGGTCTAATGGGGGCCAGGGAGAGGGTGAGGACCAAGCCTGGCACGGTGGCTCTGAGGGGTCTAATGGGGGGCCAGGGAGAGGGTGAGGACCAAGCCTGGCACGGTGGCTCTGAGGGGTCTATTGGGGGGCCAGAGAGGGTACTGGATGGGGGCTAGACCTAACCCAAAACCCTGGACCAGGCCCGACCACCAGGTCAGAGGGGGGATCCTGGTCCACACAGAGGGAGGCTCAGCCAGAGCCAGGGTAACACTCAGCCCCAAGGTCAGGGTAACACTCAGCCCCAAGGCCAGGGTAACACTCAGCCCCAAGGTCAGGGTAACACTCAGCCCCAAGGCCAGGGTAACATTCAGCCCCAAGGTCAGGGTAACACTCAGCCCCAGGGTAACACTCAGCCCCAGGGTAACACTCAGCCCCAGGGTAACACTCAGCCCCAGAGCCAGGGTAACACTCAGCCCCAGAGCCAGGGTAACACTCAGCCCCAGAGCAACACTCAGCCCCAGGGTAACACTCAGCCCCAGAGCAACACTCAGCCCCAGGGTAACACTCAGCCCCAGGGTAACACTCAGCCCCAGGGTAACACTCAGCCCCAGAGCCAGGGTAACACTCAGCCCCAAGGCCAGGGTAACACTCAGCCCCAGAGCCAGGGTAACACTCAGCCCCAAGGCCAGGGTAACACTCAGCCCCAAGGCCAGGGTAACACTCAGCCCCAAGGCCAGGGTAACACTCAGCCCCAGAGCCAGGGTAACACTCAGCCCCAAGGTCAGGGTAACACTCAGCCCCAGAGCAACACTCAGCCCCAGAGCAACACTCAGCCCCAGAGCAACACTCAGCCCCAGAGCAACACTCAGCCCCAGAGCAACACTCAGCCCCAGAGCAACACTCAGCCCCAGAGCAACACTCTGCCCCAGGGCAACACTCAGTCCCAGAGCCAGGGTAACACTCAGCCCCAGAGCCAGGGTAACACTCAGCCTCAGAGCCAGGGTAACACTCAGCCCCAGAGCCAGGGTAACACTCAGCCCCAGAGTAACACTCAGCCCCAGAGCCAGAGTAACACTCAGCCCCAGGGTAACACTCAGCCCCAGAGCCAGGGCAACACTCAGCCCCAGAGCCAGGGCAACACTCAGCCCCAGAGCCAGGGCAACACTCAGCCCCAGAGCCAGGGCAACACTCAGCCCCAGAGCCAGGGCAACACTCAGCCCCAGAGCCCCATCACCACACGCTGGGCACCAGTGGCACAACAAATACTGTGGCACGCCAGATATCATGGCTACAAAAGCCGCACCTACCTCCCTGTCACCCAGAGACCGTGGGCACACGAAAACACAAAGCCGCACCTATCTCCCTGTCACCCAGAGACCGTGGGCACACGAAAACACAAAGCCGCACCTATCTCCCTGTCACCCAGAGACCGTGGGCACACGAAAACACAAAGCCGCACCTACCTCCCTGTCACCCAGAGACCGTGGGCACACGAAAACACAAAGCCGCACCTATCTCCCTGTCACCCAGAGACCGTGGGCACACGAAAACACAAAGCCGCACCTACCTCCCTGTCACCCAGAGACCGCGGGCACACGAAAACACAAAGCCGCACCTACCTCCCTGTCACCCAGAGACCGCGGTAACACGAAAACACAAAGCCGCACCTACCTCCCTGTCACCCAGAGACCGCGGGCACACGAAAACACAAAGCCGCACCTATGTCCCTGTCACCCAGAGACCGCGGGCACACGAAAACACAAAGCCGCACCTATCTCCCTGTCACCCAGAGACCGTGGGCACACGAAAACACAAAGCCGCACCTATCTCCCTGTCACCCAGAGACCGCGGTAACACGAAAACACAAAGCCGCACCTATCGCCTTATCATTCTTTGGAGTTGAACTGCAGTGGTCTGAAACAGAGCGTACCCGCCCCCCCCCCCCCCCCTCCCCCATAGCCTTCTGTCCAGTCCTCCTCTCCTCCTGGGGTAACACCTCGCGGCCTCTGTATCCGAAAATATACCCACATATGAATACGGCTAACATTGTCCTTCTTATATGAATTATACCAAACTGTTCGGCCTTATTATTATTTGACCATGCTGGTAATTTATGAACAATTGAACATCTTGGCCATGTTCTGTTATAATCTCCACCCGGCACAGCCAGAAGAGGACTGGCCACCCCTCATAGCCTGGTTCCTCTCTAGGTTTCTTCCTAGGTTTTGGCCTTTCTAGGGAAGTATTTCCTAGCCACCGTGCTTCTACACCTGCATTGCTTGCTGTTTAGGGGGTTTTAGGCTGGGTTTCTGTACAGCACTTTGAGATATCAGCTGATGTACGAAGGGGCTATATAAAAATAAATTTGATTTGATTGGATTGATCTCCTTCTGGTGTCAGACGCTGGGGTGTCTAACAAAGGGAGCGGCCGCTGCCATGCCGTGCCATGCTGCAGAGGGGGTAGCAGGGAAGCAGTCACACACACACACACACATACATAAAACCGTGACGCACCCATTATTTTTTAGAGGGGCACGAATCACACGCAATCCCTGCCAACTCCCTAGTTATCTAAGAATACCACTTTTATCCATTCAAAATGTCAGTTTAATGAGGGTTTCAGTCTGACTGTTTTAATAAATCACACATCTTAGTCTAATGCACTAACGTGTCCAGGTTATTAGGACAGTAGTGCATGGGATCATACCACACATTATAAATACAAGCACATATCATGGCAGCAATATCAATACACAAATATCATGATATTAACAGAAGGTGCCAGATTACATTTAAAACCAGTATTTTTCTGCATATCTAAGCTGTCTTTAACCTCCCGACTGGTGATTATTTTTTAAAGAAACTATATATATTTTTTTTGTATAAAAAAAAAAAAATCAAATCGTGGTAATAGATTAAAAGGAATGTTTTATTCGGTACATTTAGGTAATTGCTTGCTTTTCTAAAATCTACCAACCTTGCCAACAACCATGCCAACTAAAACAAGCTACTCTAACTTGCTTGATGGTCTGAAATGTTTCGGTAGCTAGTTATGAAGTTGAGAGTCTATCTAACTGACCAGCTGAAATCAACTTCAGAAAATTGCTGGGTAATAAAAAATAAAAAATCTAATCCCGTGTGTCAATCTACACTCTTTCTCTTCCTTCGACTGATGATCGGCACACACAGACACACACACACACACACAGACACACACACACTAGAATATCGGAGGGGGGGTAGTCTTTCTCTTCCTTCGACTGATGATCGGCACACACTAGAATATCGGAGGGGGACTGATGATCTAGAATATCGGAGGGTCTTCCTTCCTTCGACTGATGATCGGCACACACTAGAATATCGGAGGGGGGGTAGTCTTTGCCAGTCACTCTGCAAAATACAGCTGAAATATCTTTCTTTAATAATTATGATAAAATGTGGGCTTAAAAATTAAATTTAAACAGCAACAACAAAATCTGAGGGGGCCTCTGCGACACACACACACACACACACACACACACACACACACACACACACACACACACACACACAGACACACACACACACACACACACACACACACACACACACACACACACATACAGACACACACACACACACACACACACACACAGACACACACACACACACACACACACACACACACACACACACACACACACACAGTGGCAAAGCACAAGGACCTCTCAGTCTCCTGCCAACATTACACAAAAAAATCTGTATTCCAGAGCTCATCCAGAGACAACTGCAGAGCTCATCCAGAGACAACTGCAGAGCTCATCCAGAGACAACTGCAGAGCTCATCCAGAGACAACTGCAGAGCTCATCCAGAGACAACTGCAGAGCTCATCCAGAGACAACTGCAGAGCTCATCCAGAGACAACTGCATTTCAACGATAACCGTATATTTTCTTCCTCCGTCGGGGTAGTAGCTCTACCGTTCTCCAGGAGGTGTGGATGATAGTTTGGATAGAATGATTTCAGGTCGAATATTTGTGTAACTTTAATTAAAGGGACTTTTATCTGTTTTTATGGACCCAGAAATACTGACATCACAATACTATATATCGTGTTTATCTATACATTAAACACTTGACTAAATCATTTAGAAAATATGAAGATAGCGAACCAAATTATCCAAAAGCTATTTAGCTACTTTGTATAATTAAAATAATACAACTATTTTGTTGGGTATTTCTTTTCAGATAACGCTCAGAATAATTTGATACAACACTTCTGCATTTACGTGTGTTAGTTCAGTCAGCGCCACATGTCATTTAGCACAGAGATCTAGCATCTGTCAGCAGAACGCACCCATCCACTGTGTGTGAAGACAACAACAGTTTGGTGTAGTTTAATACTAACATCATTTTGAATAACCGTTTGGCATTGGAGCACAGGGCTGTACAAAAATACTGGGCCTGACACACACACACACACACACACACACACACACACACACACACACACACTTGCGACCAGGTTTGGTTTGGAGGAAAAGCCTGCCTTTCTCTGACTGGCATCGCTGTGTGCTTTGTGCCAGGCAGGGAGCGGGCAGCCATCAGAGACAGACGGTCTGTGCCAAACGCAGTGGAATACAGAGCAACCCGGTACCAGCGCAGACAGACAGACAGACAGACAGACAGACAGACAGACAGACAGACAGACGGTCAGACGGTCAGACAGACAGACAGACAGACAGACAGACAGACGGTCAGACGGTCAGACAGACAGACAGACAGACAGACAGACAGACAGACAGACAGACAGACAGACAATAACAAAAGAGGTTTAGAGAGATAATCCAGGAGAAGAGCTTTGGTAAACACTGTGGCAGGGTGTTGGTCAGCAATGTATAGAGAGGAGAGGAGAGGAGAGGAGAGGAGAGGAGAGGAGAGGAGAGGAGAGGAGAGGAGAGGAGAGGAGAGGAGAGGAGAGGAGAGGAGAGGAGAGGAGAGGAGAGGAGAGGAGAGGAGAGGAGAGGAGAGGAGAGGAGAGAGGAGAGGAGAGGAGGAGAGAGGAGAGGGAGAGGAGAGGAGAGGAGAGGAGAGGGAGGAGAGAGAGAGGAGAGGAGAGGAGAGGAGAGGAGAGGAGAGGAGAGGAGAGGAGAGGAGGAGAGAGGAGGAGAGGAGGAGAGGACAGGAGAGGAGAGGAGAGGAGAGGAGAGAGAGAGAGAGGAGAGGAGAGGAGGAGAGAGGAGGAGGAGAGAGAGGAGGAGAGGAGGGAGAGGAGAGGAGGAGAGGAGGAGAGGAGGAGGGAGGAGGAGGAGGAGAGGAGAGGAGAGGAGAGGGAGGAGAGAGAGGAGGAGGAGGAGAGGAGAGGAGAGGACAGGAGAGGAGAGGAGAGGACAGGAGAGGAGAGGAGAGGAGAGAGGAGGAGGAGAGAGGAGAGAGGAGAGGGAGAGGAGGAGAGATGAGAGGAGAGGAGGAGAGGAGAGAGGAGAGGAGAGGAGGAGAGGAGAGGAGGAGAGAGGAGGAGAGGAGAGGAGAGGAGAGGAGGAGAGAGGAGAGGAGGAGAGGAGAGGAGGAGAGAGGAGGAGAGGAGAGGAGAGGAGGAGAGATGAGGAGAGAGGAGGAGAGAGGAGGAGGAGGAGAGGAGCTACGTCGGGCCTGCTTCTATCTGGGCCAGCTAGGATTAACAGAACATACACACAATCAATCACACAATCAATCACACACACACACACACAGACACACACACACACACACACACTGCCATTCAGTCCCAAGGGGAACAGATCAGTGTGCTCCTACTGCACCACAGGTCAAGGGGTCACGGCCATCTCAACTCCTCTCACAATTTACTAACACAATATTATTTGTATATTTCACAAAGCAAACACTAACAATATATTCCACATTTAATAGCTATCCAAATTCTTTACATTTAACAGTTATCTCAACAGCTATCTAAATTATAGAGGGAATTCTTGTCGTCATCATTATTATAAATAGGCCTTATATAATAGGCCTTATAAATAGGCCTTATGGATATATCGTATAAATAGGCCTTATGGATATATCTTATAAATAGGCCTTATAAATAGGCCTTATAAATAGGCCTTATGGATATATCATATAAATAGGCCTTATAAATAGGCCTTATAAATAGGCCTTATAAATATGCCTTATGGATATATCTTATAAATATGCCTTATGGATATATCTTATAAATATGCCTTATGGATATATCATATAAATATGCCTTATGGATATAGCTTATAAATATGCCTTATGGATATATCATATAAATATGCCTTATGGATATATCTTATAAATATGCCTTATGGATATATCATATAAATATGCCTTATGGATATATCATATAAATAGGCCTTATAAATATGCCTTATGGATATATCATATAAATATGCCTTATGGATATATCTTATAAATATGCCTTATGGATATATCATATAAATAGGCCTTATGGATATAGCTTATAAATAGGCCTTATGGATATATCATATAAATAGGCCTTATGGATATAGCTTATAAATAGGCCTTATAAATAGGCCTTATAAATAGGCCTTATAAATAGGCCTTATATATTAGGCCTTATAAATAGGCCTTATAAATAGGCCTTATGGAAATATCTTATATATTAGGCCTTATAAATAGGCCTTATAAATAGGCATTTATAGACAGGCTTTATGATATATCTTATAAATAGGCATTATATATTAGGCCTTATAAATAGGCCTTATAAATAGGCCTTTATAGACAGGCTTTATGATATATCTTATAAATAGGCATTATATAAATAGGCCTTTATAGACAGGCTTTATGATATATCTTGTTAATAGGCCTTATAGATATATAATAGGCCTTATAGATATATAATAGGCCTTATAGATATATAATAGGCCTTATAGATATATAATAGGCCTTATATACTGTGGAATACATTCCAAAAAATTGTATTTTTAATGAAAATATGTCTGTACGGAATCACAAGCAGACTGCTGTCTGGTCTCCATATTAACAGGAAATTTAATTTAATTTATTTATTGTACTTTTGTGAAACTTTGATAAAACACCAACATTAATGCTTTTCTTTTCAGGGATTATTACTGACTGTTAAACACTGTAGGAAAGGTTCTTAAAACACTTTACTTGTCTAATCTTGTATTTCTATGGGATTAAAACTTCTCTCGTAACCGTGGGGATTTATTCATGTTCTATCGTCGTAGATTTATCATGATGTGGATTAAAACTTCTCTCGTAACCGCGGAGATTTATTCATGTTCTATCGTCGTAGATTTCTCAGGATGTGGATTAAAACTTCTCTCGTAACCGTGGGGATTTATTCATGTTCTATCGCCGTAGATTTCTCAGGATGTGGATTAAAACTTCTCTCGTAACCGTGGGGATTTATTCATGTTCTATCGCCGTAGCTTTATCAGGATGTGGATTAAATGATTTGTTAAACATGACATTCACAACATCCTCCTTTCCAGAACTACAGAGAACGGCTGTGTGTGTGTGTGTGTGTATGTGAGAGAGAGTGTGTGTGTGTGTGTGTCTGTGAGAGTGTGTCTGTGTGTGTCTGTGAGAGTGTGTGTGTGTGTGTGTGTATGTGAGAGTGTGTGTGTGTGTGTATGTGAGAGTGTGTGTGTCTGTGTGTGTATGTGTGTGTATGTGAGAGAGTGTGTGTGTGTGTGTGTGTGTGAGTGTGTGTGTGTGTGTGTGTCTGTGAGAGTGTGTGTGTATGTGTCTGTGAGAGTGGCTGTGTGTGTGTCTGTGAGAGTGTGTCTGTGTGTGTCTGTGAGAGTGTGTGTGTGTGTGTGTGTATGTGAGAGAGTGTGTGTGTGTGTGTGTGTGTGTGTGTGTGTGTGTGTGTGTGTGTGTGTGTGT
>NC_088399.1:6571870-6586870 GCF_034236695.1 Oncorhynchus nerka
ACGCCAGGGTTACTAATGCCATGGTAACTAATGCCAGGGTAACTAACGCCGTGGTAAACCCACAGGACACTACAACGACCCGTCTCCAAGGATACGTCTTCTGGTTTTATTCGGACCTCCCCTTTCTTCTTTACATTTTTATTTTATCATCTTTGTTTTTAAGGGGAAAAAATGACAAAAATCCAGTTGATTTCGTCTCTCCCGTCAGCCGCAGGGAACAGTGTTTATTAGTAAAAAAGGAAAAACAACACACGGCAGATGGGACCATTACACATGACCAAACCAATCAATCACAGATGAAGGGCCCAGGTGCGGCACAGCCCGCGCAACAACGCACCATTTCACAGTCTGTCACACACATGCATGGCCGTACATGAACGACCCGGCCCTGCTCCCAAGAGGCCTCATCTGGAGCGGAGGAGGAGAGCTCTCTCTCTCTCACTCTCTCTCTTTCTTTCTCTCTCTCTCTTTCTCTCCTCTTTCTTTCTCTCTCACTCCTCTACTCTCTCTGTCTCTCTCTCTGTCTGTTAACTCTCTCTCTTTCTCTCCCTTTCTTTCTCTATCTCTCTGACTGTCTCTTAACCCCTGACTGTCTCTCTCTCAATCATTTTCTCTCTCTGTCTCTCTGTGCTACTTTCATATTTTCTCTCTCTCTGCAATCTCTCTGACTCTCTCAACCCCTGACTCTCTCTCTAACCCCTCTGTCCCTTTAACCCTCTGACTGTCTGTTAACCCCTGACTGTCTGTTAACCCCTGACTGTCTGTTAACCCCTGACTCTTTAACCCCTCTGCATCTTAACCCTGACTGTCTCTCTCAACCTCCCTTTCTCTCTCTCTCCCCTGTCTGTCTGTTAACCCCCTGACTCTGTCCCCCCTGACTGTCTGTTAACCCCTGACTCTCTGTTAACCCTGATATCTGTCCCTGTTCACTCCTGACTCTCTCTCAACCTCCTTTCTGTCCTTTCTCTCCCTGACTGTCCCTGTCTCCCCCTGACTCTACACATCTTTTTAACCCATATTCACTGATGCTGTTATTAACCAACGGCTACAGTAGACTGTTTGTTAACCCCTGACTGTCTGTTAACCCCTGACTGTTAACCCCTGACTGTCTGTTAACCCCTGACTGTCTGTTAACCCCTGACTGTTAACCCCTGACTGTCTGTTAACCCCTGACTGTCTGTTAACCCCTGACTGTGTGTTAACCCCTGACTGTGTGTTAACCCCTGACTGTGTGTTAACCCCTGACTGTCTGTTAACCCCTGACTGTCTGTTAACCCCTGACTGTGTGTTAACCCCTGACTGTCTGATAACCCCTGACTGTCTGTTAACCCCTGACTGTTAACCCCTGTCTGTCTGTTAACCCCTGACTGTCTGTTAACCCCTGACTGGTAACCCCTGACTGTCTGTTAACCCCTGACTGTCTGTTAACCCCTGACTGGTAACCCCTGACTGTCTGTTAACCCCTGACTGTCTGTGAACCCCTGACTGTCTGTTAACCCCTGACTGTGTGTTAACCCCTGACTGTGTGTTAACCCCTGACTGTCTGTTAACCCCTGACTGTCTGTTAACCCCTGACTGTGTGTTAACCCCTGACTGTCTGTTAACCCCTGACTGTCTGTTAACCCCTGACTGTCTGTTAACCCCTGACTGTTAACCCCTGACTGTTAACCCCTGACTGTCTGTTAACCCCTGACTGTGTGTTAACCCCTGACTGTGTGTTAACCCCTGACTGTGTGTTAACCCCTGACTGTCTGTTAACCCCTGACTGTGTGTTAACCCCTGACTGTCTGTTAACCCCTGACTGTTAACCCCTGTCTGTCTGTTAACCCCTGACTGTCTGTTAACCCCTGACTGTCTGTTAACCCCTGACTGGTAACCCCTGACTGTCTGTTAACCCCTGACTGTCTGTTAACCCCTGACTGTCTGTTAACCCCTGACTGTCTGTTAACCCCTGACTGTCTGTTAACCCCTGACTGTCTGTTAACCCCTGACTGTGTGTTAACCCCTGACTGTCTGTTAACCCCTGACTGTCTGTTAACCCCTGACTGTCTGTTAACCCCTGACTGTCTGTTAACCCCTGACTGTGTGTTAACCCCTGACTGTGTGTTAACCCCTGACTGTCTGTTAACCCCTGACTGTCTGTTAACCCCTGACTGTCTGTTAACCCCTGACTGTCTGTTAACCCCTGACTGTGTGTTAACCCCTGACTGTATGTTAACCCCTGTTAACCCCTGACTGTCCCCTGACTTAACCCCTGACTGTTGTTAACCCCTGACTGTGTGTTAACCCCTGACTGTGTGTTAACCCCTGACTGTCTGTTAACCCCTGACTGTCTGTTAACCCCTGACTGTTAACCCCTGACTGTCTGTTAACCCCTGACTGTCTGTTAACCCCTGTCTGTTAACCCCTGACTGTCTGTTAACCCCTGTCTGTTAACCCCTGACTGTCTGTTAACCCCTGACTGTCTGTTAACCCCTGACTGTCTGTTAACCCCTGACTGTCTGTTAACCCCTGACTGTCTGTTAACCCCTGACTGTCTGTTAACCCCTGACTGTGTGTTAACCCCTGACTGTCTGTTAACCCCTGACTGTCTGTTAACCCCTGACTGTCTGTTAACCCCTGACTGTCTGTTAACCCCTGACTGTCTGTTAACCCCTGACTGTCTGTTAACCCCTGACTGTGTGTTAACCCCTGACTGTGTGTTAACCCCTGACTGTCTGTTAACCCCTGACTGTCTGTTAACCCCTGACTGTCTGTTAACCCCTGACTGTCTGTTAACCCCTGACTGTCTGTTAACCCCTGACTGTCTGTTAACCCCTGACTGTCTGTTAACCCCTGACTGTCTGTTAACCCCTGACTGTTAACCCCTGACTGTGTGTTAACCCCTGACTGTGTGTTAACCCCTGACTGTGTGTTAACCCCTGACTGTCTGTTAACCCCTGACTGTCTGTTAACCCCTGACTGTCTGTTAACCCCTGACTGTCTGTTAACCCCTGACTGTCTGTTAACCCCTGACTGTTGTTAACCCCTGACTGTCTGTTAACCCCTGACTGTGTGTTAACCCCTGACTGTCTGTTAACCCCTGACTGTGTGTTAACCCCTGACTGTCTGTTAACCCCTGACTGTCTGTTAACCCCTGACTGGTAACCCCTGACTGTCTGTTAACCCCTGACTGTTAACCCCTGACTGTGTGTTAACCCCTGACTGTCTGTTAACCCCTGACTGTCTGTTAACCCCTGACTGTCTGTTAACCCCTGACTGTCTGTTAACCCCTGACTGTCTGTTAACCCCTGACTGTCTGTTAACCCCTGACTGTCTGTTAACCCCTGACTGTCTGTTAACCCCTGACTGTGTGTTAACCCCTGACTGTGTGTTAACCCCTGACTGTCTGTTAACCCCTGACTGTCTGTTAACCCCTGACTGTCTGTTAACCCCTGACTGTCTGTTAACCCCTGACTGTTAACCCCTGACTGTGTGTTAACCCCTGACTGTCTGTTAACCCTGACTGTCTGTTAACCCCTGACTGTCTGTTAACCCCTGACTGACTGTTAACCCCTGACTGTCTGTTAACCCCTGACTGTGTGTTAACCCCTGACTGTCTGTTAACCCCTGACTGTCTGTTAACCCCTGACTGTCTGTTAACCCCTGACTGTTAACCCCTGACTGTCTGTTAACCCCTGACTGTCTGTTAACCCCTGACTGTCTGTTAACCCCTGACTGTCTGTTAACCCCCTGACTGTTAACCCCTGACTGTCTGTTAACCCCTGACTGTCTGTTAACCCCTGACTGTCTGTTAACCCCTGACTGTCTGTTAACCCCTGACTGTCTGTTAACCCCTGACTGTCTGTTAACCCCTGACTGTCTGTTAACCCCTGACTGTCTGTTAACCCCTGACTGTTAACCCCTGACTGTGTGTTAACCCCTGACTGTTAACCCCTGACTGTGTGTTAACCCCTGACTGTCTGTTAACCCCTGACTGTCTGTTAACCCCTGACTGTCTGTTAACCCCTTGTTAACCCCTGACTGTCTGTTAACCCCTGACTGACTGTTAACCCCTGACTGTGTGTTAACCCCTGACTGTCTGTTAACCCCGGACTGTGTGTTAACCCCTGACTGTGTGTTAACCCCTGACTGTCTGTTAACCCCTGACTGTCTGTTAACCCCTGACTGTGTGTTAACCCCTGACTGTGTGTTAACCCCTGACTGTTAACCCCTGACTGTTAACCCCTGACTGTTAACCCCTGACTGTTAACCCCTGACTGTCTGTTAACCCCTGACTGTTAACCCCTGACTGTTAACCCCTGACTGACTGTTAACCCCTGACTGACTGTTAACCCCTGACTGACTGTTAACCCCTGACTGTTAACCCCTGACTGACTGTTAACCCCTGACTGTTAACCCCTGACTGACTGTTAACCCCTGACTGACTGTTAACCCCTGACTGTGTGTTAACCCCTGACTGTCTGTTAACCCCTGACTGTCTGTTAACCCCTGACTGTCTGTTAACCCCTGACTGTTAACCCCTGACTGTTAACCCCTGACTGTCTGTTAACCCCTGACTGTCTGTTAACCCCTGACTGTCTGTTAACCCCTGACTGTTAACCCCTGTCTGTGTGTTAACCCCTGACTGTCTGTTAACCCCTGACTGTGTGTTAACCCCTGACTGTGTGTTAACCCCTGACTGTCTGTTAACCCCTGACTGTCTGTTAACCCCTGACTGTCTGTTAACCCCTGACTGTGTGTTAACCCCTGACTGACTGTTAACCCCTGACTGTGTGTTAACCCCTGACTGTGTGTTAACCCCTGACTGTGTGTTAACCCCTGACTGTGTGTTAACCCCTGACTGTGTGTTAACCCCTGACTGTGTGTTAACCCCTGACTGTCAGTTAACCCCTGACTGTCTGTTAACCCCTGACTGTCTGTTAACCCCTGACTGTCTGTTAACCCCTGACTGTCTGTTAACCCCTGACTGTGTGTTAACCCCTGACTGTCTGTTAACCCCTGACTGTCTGTTAACCCCTGACTGTGTGTTAACCCCTGACTGTCTGTTAACCCCTGACTGTCTGTTAACCCCTGACTGTCTGTTAACCCCTGACTGTCTGTTAACCCCTGACTGTCTGTTAACCCCTGACTGTCTGTTAACCCCTCACTGTCTGTTAACCCCTCACTGTTAACCCCTGACTGTGTGTTAACCCCTGTCTGTTAACCCCTGACTGTTAACCCCTGACTGTGTGTTAACCCCTGACTGTCTGTTAACCCCTGACTGTCTGTTAACCCCTGACTGTCTGTTAACCCCTGACTGTTCTGACAGGACTAGATGTTGAATGAGAGAAACCTGAGTAAGTCAATGCTGCTGTAATAGATTGAAGTGAATCAAGTAAAAATGTGAGAACCCCCCCCAAAAAAAATATATATATTATGATAATAATATTAGCAAAAGCATCTACCCATACATTGGGTATTGTAGATGGCATGAGGGCCGTTGCCATGTGAGACGAGCTCGGCCAAGCTGGGCTGAATCTAGGCTGAGGGTGAGAGGGGGCGTGCCTCTAGGCTCTACCAATCAGCAGCTCTCTCCGAGAAATGGGATGCCTCTAGAATTCCAATCTCCCCTTCTAGTGTACATTCCAGCTGCACACACACACAGACACACACACACACACACACACACACACACACACACACACACACACACACACACACACACACACACACAGACACACACACACACACACACACACACACACACACACACAGCAACAACACATACCTACAACACAGGAACTAGGGGATAAGCACGGGTTCAGGTATTTTGGAGAAAGTCCTGTGGGAAGCTGAGGTGAAGACGCCACTGAATATTTAACAGGTCCAAAGTAAACAAAACTTCAACAACGATGATGATGGAGGACACAGCAGACGCAGATACACACTAAAAAGCCACTTGTTAAAACTCTACACAAACAGGTCAAAGACAACCATCTTAGTCTTTAACAATATAACAAAATTCTGCATAGTACTTTTTTTCTCAAACTATTTTCAAACAATTTCAACCATTTCAACCATTTCCAAATATTCTCTGGCCAAGTGGAATATTTTCCACAAATAAAATATTATGTATATTTTGCATACCTCATATAAGCTAAATAGAGGCTGGTCCTGGTTGACCCCTCTCTCTGTCTAATAGCATGGTGACTAGAGGCTAGTTGACCCCTCTCTCTGTCTAATATCATGATGACTAGAGGCTAGTTGACCTCTCTCTCTGTCTAATAGCATGGTGACTAGAGGCTAGTTGACCTCTCTCTCTGTCTAATAGCATGATGACTAGAGGCTAGTTGACCTCTCTCTCTGTCTAATATCATGATGACTAGAGGCTAGTTGACCTCTGTCTAATAGCATGATGACTAGAGGCTAGTTGACCTCTCTCTCTGTCTAATAGCATGATGACTAGAGGCTAGATGATCTCTCTCTCTGTCTAATAGCATGATGACTAGAGGCTAGTTGACCTCTGTATAATAGCATGATGACTAGAGGCTAGTTGACCTCTGTCTAATAGCATGATGACTAGAGGCTAGATGAACTCTCTCTCTGTATAATAGCATGATGACTAGAGGCTAGTTGACCTCTGTCTAATAGCATGATGACTAGAGGCTAGTTGACCTCTGTCTAATAGCATGATGACTAGAGGCTAGTTGACCTCTGTATAATAGCATGATGACTAGAGGCTAGTTGACCTCTGTCTAATAGCATGATGACTAGAGGCTAGTTGACCTCTCTCTCTGTCTAATAGCATGATGACTAGAGGCTAGATGACCTCTCTCTCTGTCTAATAGCATGATGACTAGAGGCTAGATGACCTCTGTCTAATAGCATGATGACTAGAGGCTAGATGACCTCTCTCTCTGTATAATAGCATGATGACTAGAGGCTAGTTGACCTCTGTCTAATAGCATGATGACTAGAGGCTAGTTGACCTCTCTCTCTCTGTCTAATAGCATGATGACTAGAGGCTAGTTGACCTCTCTCTCTGTCTAATAGCATGATGACTAGAGGCTAGTTGACCTCTCTCTCTGTCTAATAGCATGATGACTAGAGGCTAGTTGACCTCTCTCTCTGTCTAATAGCATGGTGACTAGAGGCTAGTTGACCTCTCTCTCTGTCTAATAGCATGGTGACTAGAGGCTAGTTGACCTCTCTCTCTGTCTAATAGCATGATGACTAGAGGCTAGTTGACCTCTGTCTAATAGCATGATGACTAGAGGCTAGTTGACCTCTCTCTCTGTCTAATAGCATGATGACTAGAGGTCAGTCCTGGTTGACCCTCTCTCTCTGTCTAATAGCATGATGACTAGAGGTCAGTCCTGGTTGACCCTCTCTCTCTGGGGGGCAAAGTGAGATCAAATCAGCTGTAGGACCCCTAAAGAACCGTGCCAGGCCCCTGCTCAGTACAGCTCACAGAGGTGAGTTCAGGGCCAATGTCCCAAAAGGCACCCTTTTCCCTTTATAGTGCACTACTTTAGACCAGACCTGGGAGGGTAGAAGTGCACTATAGGATGACATTTGGGACCAACCCATTAGTTGATGGAAGTGGCCCCCCTACCGTGCTTCCTCTCTCCTCTCCGCTCCCCCTCCTCTCCTTTTCTCCTCCTCTCTCCTCTCCGCTCCTCCTCAGCCCTACTTGTGTAGTCTGGGCACTGCCAGCAGAGCGCCAGGGCACGACCTTGGCACCGCCCCCCCCTCCACCCCACCCCCCCGGAGGCGGACGGAGTTTGGCGGGGAGAACTGTGACGGAGTGTGCCCCTGATCATGGAGGTGGACATGGAGCTCCAGGGGACAGTGGGGCGGGTGAGACGGACAGAGGAGAGAGGAGACCCCGACCATCAAACCCTGACCCCTAACGCAGGAGGGGGTTGCCGCACTGCTAACACCTGTTAAGTAGGTTAGAATGAGGTGATGGACGGGGGTAGGGGAGAAGGGGAAAGGAGATGACTGTGGAGGGAAGATGGGAGGGGGTTGAGAGAAAAGAGAGGATGGAAGGCATTGGTGGGCCTCTAGGCCACTCCCCCCTCAGATCATGGTGGGCCTATAGGCCACTTCCCACTCCCATCATGGTGGGCCTCTAGGCCACTCCCCCCTCGCATCATGGTGGGCCTCTAGGACACTCCCCCTCGCATCATGGTGGGCCTCTAGGCCACTCCCCCCTCGCATCATGGTGGGCCTCTAGGCCACTCCCCCCATCATGGTGGGCCTCTAGGCCACTCCCCCCATCATGGTGGGCCTCTAGGCCACTCCCCCCCATCATGGTGGGCCTCTAGTCCACTCCCCCCATCATGGTGGGCCTCTAGTCCACTCCCCCATCATGGTGGGCCTCTAGGCCACTCCCCCATCATGGTGGGCCTCTCCACTCCCCCATCATGGCCACTCCCCTCCCCCTCATCATGGTGGGCCTCTAGGCACCTGCTCCTCATCATGGTGGGCCTCTAGGCCACTCCCATCATCATGGTGGGCCTCTAGGCCACTCCCATCATCATGGTGGGCCTCTAGGCCACTCCCCTCATCATGGTGGGCCTCTAGGCGACTCCCCTCATCATGGTGGGCCTCTAGGCCACTCCCATCATCATGGTGGGCCTCTAGGCCACTCCCATCATCATGGTGGGCCTCTAGGCCACTCCCATCATCATGGTGGGCCTCTAGGCCACTCCCATCATCATGGTGGGCCTCTAGGCACCTGCTCCTCATCATGGTGGGCCTCTAGGCCACTCCCCTCATCATGGTGGGCCTCTAGGTCACTCCCCACCAGCGCACCTCCCCTAGACCAGCCTAATGGTAGACACCAACACATCTCCACTAGACCAGCCTATTGTTAGACACCAACACATCTCCCCTAGACCAGACTAGACCAGCCTATTGGTAGACACCAGCACATCTCCCCTAGACCAGCCTAATAGTAGACACCAACACATCTCCCCTAGACCAGACTAGACCAGCCTAATGGTAGACACCAACACATCTCCCCTAGACCAGACTAGACCAGCCTAATCTCCCCTAGACCAGCCTAGACACCAACACATCTCCCCTAGACCAGACTAGACCAGCCTAATGGTAGACACCAACACATCTCCCCTAGACCAGACTAGACCAGCCTATTGGTAGACACCAGCACATCTCCCCTAGACCAGACTAGACCAGCCTAATGGTAGACACCAACACATCTCCCCTAGACCAGCCTATTGTTAGACACCAACACATCTCCCCTAGACCAGACTAGACCAGCCTAATGGTAGACACCAACACATCTCCCAATGACCATACTAGACCAGCCTATTGGTAGACACCAGCACATCTCCCCTAGACCAGACTAGACCAGCCTAATGGTAGACACCAGCACATCTCCCCTAGACCAGCCTAATGGTAGACACCAGCACATCTCCCCTAGACCAGACTAGACCAGACTAATGGTAGACACCAGCACATCTCCCCTAGACCAGACTAGACCAGCCTAATGGTAGACACCAGCACATCTCCCCTAGACCAGCCTAATGGTAGACATCAACACATCTCCCCTAGACCAGACTAGACCAGCCTAATGGTAGACACCAACACATCTCCCCTAGACCAGCCTAATGGTAGACACCAACACATCTCCCCTAGACCAGACTAGACCAGCCTAATGGTAGACACCAACACATCTCCCCTAGACCAGCCTGATGGTAGACACCAACACATCTCCCCTAGACCAGACTAGACCAGCCTAATGGTAGACACCAGCACATCTCCCCTAGACCAGACTAGACCAGCCTAATGGTAGACACCAACACATCTCCCCTAGACCAGCCTAGACCATCCTAATGGTAGACACCAACACATCTCCCCTAGACCAGCCTAGACCATCCTAATGGTAGACACCAACACATCTCCCCTAGACCAGACTAGACCAGCCTAATGGTAGACACCAGCACATCTCCCCTAGACCAGCCTAATGGTAGACACCAGCACATCTCCCCTAGACCAGCCTAATGGTAGACACCAACACATCTCCCCTAGACCAGCCTTATGGTAGACACCAACACATCTCCCCTAGACCAGCCTAGACCAGACTAGACCAGACTAGACCAGCCTAATGGTAGACACCAACACATCTCCCCTAGACCAGACTAGACCAGCCTAATGGTAGACACCAGCACATCTCCCCTAGACCAGCCTAATGGTAGACACCAACACATCTCCCCTAGACCAGCCTAGACCAGACTAGACCAGACTAGACCAGCCTAATGGTAGACACCAACACATCTCCCCTAGACCAGACTAGACCAGCCTAATGGTAGACACCAGCACATCTCCCCTAGACCAGCCTAATGGTAGACACCAACACATCTCCCCTAGACCAGCCTTATGGTAGACACCAACACATCTCCCCTAGACCAGCCTAGACCAGACTAGACCAGACTAGACCAGCCTAATGGTAGACACCAACACATCTCCCCTAGACCAGACTAGACCAGACTAGACCAGACTAGACCAGCCTAATGGTAGACACCAACACATCTCCCCTAGACCAGACTAGACCAGACTAGACCAGACTAGACCAGCCTAATGGTAGACACCAACACATCTCCCCTAGACCAGACTAGACCAGCCTAATGGTAGACACCAACACATCTCCCCTAGACCAGCCTTATGGTAGACACCAGCACATCTCCCCTAGACCAGACTAGACCAGCCTAATGGTAGTCACCAACACATCTCCCCTAGACCAGCCTAATGGTAGACACCAACACATCTCCCCTAGACCAGACTAGACCAGCCTAATGGTAGACACCAACACATCTCCCCTAGACCAGCCTAATGGTAGACACCAACACATCTCCCCTAGACCAGCCTAATGGTAGACACCAGCACATCTCCACTAGACCAGCCTAATGGTAGACACCAACACATCTCCCCTAGACCAGACTAGACCAGCCTAATGGTAGACACCAACACATCTCCCCTAGACCAGACTAGACCAGCCTATTGGTAGACACCAGCACATCTCCCCTAGACCAGACTAGACCAGCCTAATGGTAGACACCAGCACATCTCCCCTAGACCAGCCTAATGGTAGACACCAACACATCTCCACTAGACCAGCCTAATGGTAGACACCAACACATCTCCCTAGACCAGACTAGACCAGCCTAATGGTAGACACCAACACATCTCCCCTAGACCAGACTAGACCAGCCTAATGGTAGACACCAACACATCTCCCCTAGACCAGACTAGACCAGCCTAATGGTAGACACCAACACATCTCCCCTAGACCAGCCTAATGGTAGACACCAACACATCTCCCTAGACCAGCCTAATGGTAGACACCAACACATCTCCCTAGACCAGACTAGACCAGCCTAATGGTAGACACCAACACATCTCCCTAGACCAGACCTAGACCAGCCAGACTAATGGTAGACACCAACACATCTCCCCTAGACCAGACTAGACCAGCCTAATGGTAGACACCAACACATCTCCCCTAGACCAGCCTAATGGTAGACACCAACACATCTCCACTAGACCAGCCTAATGGTAGACACCAACACACCTCCCCTAGACCAGCCTAATGGTAGACACCAACACATCTCCCCTAGACCAGACTAGACCAGCCTAATGGTAGACACCAACACATCTCCCCTAGACCAGACTAGACCAGCCTAATGGTAGACACCAACACATCTCCCCTAGACCAGCCTAATGGTAGACACCAACACATCTCCCCTAGACCAGACTAGACCAGCCTAATGGTAGACACCAACACATCTCCCCTAGACCAGACTAGACCAGCCTAATGGTAGACACCAACACATCTCCCCTAGACCAGACTAGACCAGCCTAATAGTAGACACCAACACACCTCCCCTAGACCAGACTAGACCAGCCTAATGGTAGACACCAACACATCTCCCCTAGACCAGCCTAATAGTAGACACCAGCACATCTCCCCTAGACCAGCCTAGACCAGCCTAATGGTAGACACCAACACATCTCCCCTAGACCAGACTAGACCAGCCTAATAGTAGACACCAACACATCTCCCCTAGACCAGACTAGACCAGCCTAATGGTAGACACCAGCACATCTCCCCTAGACCAGACTAGACCAGCCTAATGGTAGACACCAGCACATCTCCCCTAGACCAGACTAGACCAGCCTAATGGTAGACACCAACACATCTCCCCTAGACCAGACTAGACCAGCCTAATGGTAGACACCAACACACCTCCCCTAGACCAGCCTAATGGTAGACACCAACACATCTCCCCTAGACCAGACTAGACCAGCCTAATGGTAGACACCAACACATCTCCCCTAGACCAGACTAGACCAGCCTAATGGTAGACACCAACACACCTCCCCTAGACCAGCCTAATGGTAGACACCAGCACTGTAGCGTTGCTTTATAGAAACAGAAAAGATGGTCTCTGTAGAAAGACAGATATGATTTAGATTATGCTGTAAATTAACCCTCTGTGATTAATATATAATTATTTTATACACAATGAATGATTATGCTGATACAAATGCAAGTCAGACATAAAGCGTCAACCTAGACTTGACTTTAAGCTGACAGTGTACTCACTATAATGGTGACTTCCTGGGTCATCCTTATCAGCTAATTCCCCTGCCAATTCCCCACCCTTCCCCACAAATCTCCATAATAAAACTAAACCAAAAATATTTGCACCCTGCAGACAAACATCCTGTGCTGAATTAACAGGAATAACGACCTGCTTCCTGTATACAACATTAATCAGATAAAACAACGACAGTGAATAACTAGAGTTACAGATAGAAAACTTGCTTACAAGCTTCTAACTTCTCCGTGGTTCATTTGCCATGCGTGTGACAGCAGTACAGGTGCTAGTGCTTTGTCACCTGGCTACCCGCTTAGGCTAGCTAGCACACACAACATATTCCTCTACCTGCAGCACCTGCTTAGGCTAGCTAGCACACACAACGTATTCCTCTACCTGCACCTGCTTAGGCTAGCTAGCACACACAACATATTCCCCTACCTGCAGCACCTGCTTAGGCTAGCTAGCACACACAACGTATTCCTCTACCTGCACCTGCTTAGGCTAGCTAACACACACAACGTATTCCTCTACCTGCACCTGCTTAGGCTAGCTAGCACACACAACGTATTCCTCTACCTGCAGCACCTGCTTAGGATAGCTAGCTCACACAACGTATTCCTCTACCTGCACCTGCTTAGGCTAGCTAGCACACACAACGTATTCCTCTACCTGCACCTGCTTAGGCTAGCTAGCACACACAACGTATTCCTCTACCTGCACCTGCTTAGGCTAGCTAGCACACACAACGTATTCCTCTACCTGCACCTGCTTAGGCTAGCTAGCACACACAACATATTCCTCTACCTGCACCTGCTTAGGCTAGCTAGCACACACAACGTATTCCTCTACCTGCACCTGCTAAGGCTAGCTAGCACACACAACGTAATCCTCTACCTGCAGCACCTGCTTAGGCTAGCTAGCACACACAACGTATTCCTCTACCTGCACCTGCTTAGGCTAGCTAGCACACACAACATATTCCTCTACCTGCACCTGCTAAGGCTAGCTAGCACACACAACGTAATCCTCTACCTGCACCTGCTTAGGCTAGCTAGCTCACACAACGTATTCCTCTACCTGCACCTGCTAAGGCTAGCTAGCACACACAACGTATTCCTCTACCTGCACCTGCTAAGGCTAGCTAGCACACACAACATATTCCTCTACCTGCAGCACCTGCTTAGGCTAGCTAGCACACACAACGTATTCCTCTACCTGCACCTGCTTAGGCTAGCTAGCACACACAATGTATTCCTCTACCTGCAGCACCTGCTTAGGCTAGCTAGCACACACAATGTATTCCTCTACCTGCACCTGCTTAGGCTAGCTAGCACACACAACGTATTCCTCTACCTCATCTCCAGACAGTGGCTGATTCAGTCTTGGAAAGGTGCATCCTAAACGGCAGCCTAAAAAGTACACTCTTTTCGACCAGTGCCCCTGTGCAGCTCCATAGGGCTCTGTTCTAAAGTAGTGCACTATATAGGGAATAGGGTGCCATAGGGCTCTGGTCTAAAGTAGTGCACTATATAGGGAATAGGGAATATGGTGCCAAAGGGCTCTGGTCTAAAGTAGTCCACTATATAGGGAATAGGGTACCATAGGGCTCTGGTCTAAAGTAGTGCACTATATAGGGAATAGGGTGCCATAGGGCCCTGGTCTAAGCCTGACAGTACAACTCCAGAGTTAACCAGCCTGACAGTACAACTCCAGTTAACCAGCCTGACAGTACAACTCCAGAGTTAACCAGCCTGACAGTACAACTCCAGTTAACCAGCCTGACAGTACAACTCCAGAGTTAACCAGCCTGACAGTACAACTCCAGTTAAACAGCCTGACAGTACAACTCCAGAGTTAACCAGCCTGACAGTACAACTCCAGAGTTAACCAGCCTGACAGTACAACTCCAGAGTTAGCCAGCCTGACAGTACAACTCCAGAGTTAACCAGCCTGACAGTACAACTCCAGTTAACCAGCCTGACAGTACAACTCCAGAGTTAACCAGCCTGACAGTACAACTCCAGTTAACCAGCCTGACAGTACAACTCCAGAGTTAACCAGCCTGACAGTACAACTCCAGAGTTAACCAGCCTGACAGTACAACTCCAGATAACCAGCCTGACAGTACAACTCCAGAGTTAACCAGCCTGACAGTACAACTCCAGAGTTAACCAGCCTGACAGTAAAACTCCAGAGTTAACTAGCCTGACAGTACAACTCCAGAGTTAACCAGCCTGACAGTACAACTCCAGAGTTAACCTGCCTGACAGTACAACTCCAGTTAACCAGCCTGACAGTACACCTCCAAGGTTAACCAGCCTGACAGTACAACTCCAGAGTTAACCAGCCTGACAGTACAATTCCAGAGTTAGCTAGCCTGACAGTA
>NC_088399.1:6591870-6619370 GCF_034236695.1 Oncorhynchus nerka
AGAATGTGTTTTTAAAAAAAAAATATCTAGTGACCACAACCACACAATTACATACCACAACCACAATCCTTCTGACCACAACCACACAATTACATACCAAAAAAACACTACTTCTGACCACAAAACCTCTGACCACAACTACTGAGCCACAACTACTAACTACCACTACTGAACCACACAACTACTGAACCACATAATTACTGAACCACACAACTACTGAACCACATAATTACTGAACCACATAACTACTGAACCACACAACCACTGAACCACACAACTACTGAACCACACAACTACTGAACCACACAACTACTGAACCACATAACTACTGAACCACACAACTACTGAACCACACAACTACTGAACCACACAACTACTGAACCACATAACTACTGAACCACATAACTACTGAACCACACAACTACTGAACCACATAATTACCGACCACAACTTCTGACCACACAATGACATTCCACATAACTACTGAACCACATAACTACTGAACCACACAACCACTGAACCACACAACTACTGAACCACACAACTTCCACCAAATGAGAAATAAAAATGTCATTTTTTACACTTCTTTCACTACCATAAACAAATGTTTAAAGAGCTTTAGCTAGCCTCACCAACTGTACCTGTAAAGTTACCATCCAAATTTACAATAGTTATCTTTTGTTTATTTTTAGTCCCATCCTTCAGCTACCCACCCCCTTCTATCTCTGAACACCATCCCGTCCTTCAGCTACCCACCCCCTTCTATCTCTGAACACCATCCAGTCCTTCAGCTATCCAAATTTACACCCCTTCTATCTCTGAACACCATCCAGTCCTTCAGCTAGCCACCCCCTTCTATCTCTGAACACCATCCAGTCCTTCAGCTAGCCACCCCCTTCTATCTCTGAACACCATCCAGTCCTTCAGCTAGCCACCCCCTTCTATCTCTGAACACCATCCAGTCCTTCAGCTACCCACCCCCTTCTATCTCTGAACACCATCCCGTCCTTCGGCTAGCCACCCCCTTCTATCTCTGAACACCATCCAGTCCTTCAGCTAGCCACCCCCTTCTATCTCTGAACACCCTCCATCCTTCAGCTAGCCACCCCCTTCTATCTCTGAACACCATCCAGTCTTTCAGCTACCCACCCCCTTCTATCTCTGAACACCATCCAGTCCTTCAGCTACCCACCCCCTTCTATCTCTGAACACCATCCAGTCCTTCAGCTAGCCACCCCTTCTATCTCTGAACACCATCCAGTCCTTCAGCTAGCCACCCCTTCTATCTCTGAACACCATCCAGTCCTTCAGCTAGCCACCCGCTTTCTATCTCTGAACACCATCCAGTCCTTCAGCTAGCCACCCCCTTCTATCTCTGAACACCCTCCAGTCCTTCAGCTAGCCACCCCTTCTATCTCTGAACACCATCCAGTCCTTCAGCTAGCCACCCCCTTCTATCTCTGAACACCATCCAGTCCTTCAGCTAGCCACCCCCTTCTATCTCTGAACACCATCCAGTCCTTCAGCTAGCCACCCCTTCTATCTCTGAACACCATCCAGTCCTTCAGCTAGCCACCCCTTCTATCTCTGAACACCATCCAGTCCTTCAGCTAGCCACCCCCTTCTATCTCTGAACACCATCCAGTCCTTCAGCTAGCCACCCCTTCTATCTCTGAACACCATCCAGTCCTTCAGCTAGCCACCCCCTTCTATCTCTGAACACCATCCAGTCCTTCAGCTAGCCACCCCTTCTATCTCTGAACACCATCCAGTCCTTCAGCTAGCCACCCCTTCTATCTCTGAACACCATCCAGTCCTTCATCTCTGCTAGCCCACCCCCTTCTATCTCTGAACACCATCCAGTCCTTCAGCTAGCCACCCCTTCTATCTCTGAACACCATCCAGTCCTTCAGCTAGCCACCCCCTTCTATCTCTGAACACCATCCAGTCCTTCAGCTAGCCACCCCCTTCTATCTCTGAACACCATCCAGTCCTTCAGCTAGCCACCCCCTTCTATCTCTGAACACCATCCAGTCCTTCAGCTAGCCACCCCTTCTATCTCTGAACACCATCCAGTCCTTCAGCTAGCCACCCCCTTCTATCTCTGAACACCATCCAGTCCTTCAGCTAGCCACCCCTTCTATCTCTGAACACCATCCAGTCCTTCAGCTAGCCACCCCTTCTATCTCTGAACACCATCCAGTCCTTCAGCTAGCCACCCCTTCTATCTCTGAACACCATCCAGTCCTTCAGCTAGCCACCCCCTTCTATCTCTGAACACCATCCAGTCCTTCAGCTAGCCACCCCTTCTATCTCTGAACACCATCCAGTCCTTCAGCTAGCCACCCCTTCTATCTCTGAACACCATCCAGTCCTTCAGCTAGCCACCCCTTCTATCTCTGAACACCATCCAGTCCTTCAGCTAGCCACCCCTTCTATCTCTGAACACCATCCAGTCCTTCAGCTAGCCACCCCCTTCTATCTCTGAACACCATCCAGTCCTTCAGCTAGCCACCCCCTTCTATCTCTGAACACCATCCAGTCCTTCAGCTAGCCACCCCCTTCTATCTCTGAACACCATCCAGTCCTTCAGCTAGCCACCCCTTCTATCTCTGAACACCATCCAGTCCTTCAGCTACCCACCCCTTCTATCTCTGAACACCATCCAGTCCTTCAGCTAGCCACCCCTTCTATCTCTGAACACCATCCAGTCCTTCAGCTAGCCACCCCCTTCTATCTCTGAACACCATCCCGTTTTGATTCATATTTGCCATATATTTGTAGCTGTGCTGTTTCACAAAGGTTTTGAACCTACAGTGTAGTACATTATACAGACCCAGTACATTTTACATTGGTTATATTGTTGTTTTTAGTCCCACCCTTCAGCTCCACTCAACCCCTCCCATCTATCTCTTCACATCATCCAATCAGATGCCGAATAACAACGTGGACACCAGTAGCTCAATTACTCAAACAACAGCAGCTACAGTAGAGCACTGTATAGGAACTGACTGGAACTGACTGGAACTGTACTGGAACTGACTGGAACTGACTGGAACTGACTAGAACTGACTGGAACTGACTGGAACTGACTGGAACTGACTGGAACTGACTGGAATTGACTAGAACTGACTGGAACTGACTGGAACTGTACTGGAACTGACTGGAACTGTTCTGGAACTGACTGGAACTGACTGGAACTGTACTGGAACTGACTGGAACTGTACTGGAACTGATTGGAACTGACTGGAACTGACTGGAACTGACTGGAACTCTACTGGAACTGATTGGAACTGACTGGAACTGTACTGGAACTGATTGGAACTGTACTGGAAATGATTGGAACAGTACTGGAACTGACTGGAACTGTACTGGAACTGACTGGAACTGATTGGAACTATACTGGAACTATACTGGAACTGACTGGAACTGACTGGAACTGTACTGGAACTGACTGGAACTGACTGGAACTGTACTGGAACTGTACTGGAACTGTACTGGAACTGACTGGAACTGACTGGAACTGTACTGGAACTGACTTGAACTGACTGGAACTGTACTGAAACTGACTGGAACTGTACTGGAACTGACTGGAACTGACTGGAACTGACTGAAACTGACTGGAACTGATTGTAACTGTACTGGAACTGATTGGAACTGACTGGAACTGATTGGAACTGTACTGGAACTGATTGGAACTGACTGGAACTATACTGGAACTGACTGGAACTGATTGGAACTGTACTGGAACTGACTGGAACTGTACTGGAACTGACTGGAACTGTACTGGAACTGACTGGAACTGACTGGAACTGACTAGAACTATATTGGAACTGACTGGAACTGACTGGAACTGTACTGGAACTGACTGAAACTGACTGGAACTGTACTGGAACAGATTGGAACTGTACTGGAACTGACTGGAACTATACTGAAACTGACTGGAACTGTACTGGAACTGACTGGAACTGTACTGGAACTGACTGGAACTATACTGGAACTAACTGGAACTAACTGGAACTGACTGGAACTGACTGGAACTGATTGGAACTGACTGGAACTGACTGGAACTGACTGGAACTGGAACGTCGAGGTGGAATGAGCTATCCGTAAGTTTAAATGTTTACTTTTCCAACTTGCACGATGGTGATCGCTAACGTTGAATATTTGAATCCTGTTCATATACTGGTCGTTTTCTGTTTTAATAGCAGGCAGTAAGGGATCTACACATTCATTGTTGGGGAAGAGGACAAATATAAGCTGCCAGAAAAATGAGGACACATTTATATTTCTTTGTGATTTTAAATGTGACAAAATTATCTTAGCATTCTCAAATATGTGACATGACATAAGCGGTGAGAAAATCATACATAAACTTAATTTTATGTTTTTTTTTGGGGGGGGTCGGTCATGTCACAGGACGAACAGTCTGAACAACACCTGTGCACAACACCTGTGTACAACACCTGTGTACAACACCTGTGCACAACACCTGTGCACAACACCTGTGCACAACACCTGTGTACAACACCTGTGCACAACACCTGTGTACAACACCTGTGTACCTATGTACAACACCTGTGTACAACACCTGTGTACAACACCTGTGCACAACACCTGTGCACAACACCTGTGCACAACACCTGTGCACAACACCTGTGTACAACACCTGTGCACAACACCTGTGTACAACACCTGTGTACAACACCTGTGTACAACACCTGTGTACTGGGTCTGCTGGTCAGTGAGCTGAGATACTACCATTTTCTCACGGGTTTTAATGCATATAACCATTGCTTATACACCACACTGCCTCCTCATATAGAGCTCCAAATTGGTATTGGACTGAAAGAGAGAGGAAAGGAACAGGAAGGAGGCCGGGTTAGTTTATACATGTAAACCAATTCATACATTTTAAATACTGAGTTTTGAAAAGTTGAGACTTGTTCCGTAGATTTGAGCTTTGTGTTTTTATTTAGCTTTGAGACTCCAGTGTTCAAGACCGTTAAGTTTATTGAGCAGAGACGGTCATTTCACAGAATAAATAATGGCCAGTCGGTCAGAAATAACTCTCTGCTGAAGAGAAGCAGCGTTTTGTGGGGGCGACTGTAGACATAATGTCCGATGTGGAGACAGACCCAGAGGACCACAATGCATTGTAATAACCTCCCCACCCTTACTCTCCTCTGAGTTTCAGGATCTGATTGCATTACCGGCCCGGAGAAGAAGGGCCAAGTGGCTTATGGGGAGAGAAAAAAAAAAACGTAGTCAGAATGAAAACCACCGCAGCCCTACTCAGAACATCTGTTTGTCTGTGGTCTATTGCACAATCACCTGCACCTCTGGAGACTATTTTCACCGACTCCCACTCACTCACCTGCCCTTACATATAAACACACAGAGCATTACCCATTTCTATCACTACTCTATAAACACACAGAGCATTACCCATTTATATCACTACTCTATAAACACACAGAGCATTACCCATTTCTATCACTACGCTATAAACACACAGAACATTACCCATTTCTATCACTACTCTATAAACACACAGAACATTACCCATTTATATCACTACTCTATAAACATACAGAGCATTACCCATTTCTATCACTACTCTATAAACACACAGAGCATTACCCATTTCTATCACTACTCTATAAACACACAGAACATTACCCATTTCTATCACTACTCTATAAACACACAGAGCATTATTACTTATTTATTACTATTATAAATGTCTTTATATTGTGTATTTTGTGATAAATGTCTTTGAAATTGTGTATTTTGTGATAAATGTCTTTCATATTTATGTATTTTGTGATAAATGAAAAGAGAGGGGCACTGAGAAAAGCGAGTGGCACTGAGAAAAGGGAGGGGCACTGAGAAAAGGGAGTGGCACTGGGAAAAGGGAGGGGCACTGAGAAAAGGGAGGGGCACTGAGAAAAGGGAGGGGCACTGAGAAAAGGGAGGGAGACTGAAAAAAGAGAGAGGGGTGGCTGTAACAATGGTGTTGTGTGAGTATCAGGATAACTTAATAGCATGTCTCAGGCTAGACACATTGGCAGTCAGCATCTCTAGTCTCTACGAGTGTTGTTAACACCCCATGGTTCCCCTTATCCAACAGTCAGTAGAGAAATCAGCCTTTAAGTGTTCAGAGATAAAACATCTAAGTTCTTCCGACTGGCATGGAAGTGGCTAGAGTCTTCAGAGGGGTAAGGATAATTTGTGTCACTGCACCAAATCTCCTAGTTTCAGACTCTTGACTTTCCCACTCACCACATACGCTGATGTTACTGTCTATTATCTATCCTGTTGTCTAGTCACTTTACCCCTACCTACAGTATACTGCTGTTACTGTCTATTATCTATCCTTTACCCCTACCTACAGTATACTGCTGTTACTGTCTATTATCTATCCTTTACCCCTAGCTACAGTATACTGCTGTTACTGTCTATTATCTATCCTTTACCCCTACCTACAGTATACTGCTGTTACTGTCTATTACCTATCCTTTACCCCTACCTACAGTATACTGTTTACTGTCTATTATCTATCCTTTACCCCTAGCTACAGTATACTGCTGTTACTGTCTATTATCTATCCTTTATCCTACCTACAGTATACTGCTGTTACTGTCTATTATCTATCCTTTACCCCTACCTACAGTATACTGCTGTTACTTCTATTATCTATCCTTTACCCCTAGCTACAGTATACTGCTGTTACTGTCTATTATCTATCCTTTACCCCTAGCTACAGTATACTGCTGTTACTGTCTATTATCTATCCTTTACCCCTACCTACAGTATACTGCTGTTACTGTCTATTATCTATCCTTTATAGCATTTGCTGTTACCCTATCCTTTATCCCCTACCTAGTATACTGATGTTACTGTCTATTATCTATCCTTTACCCCTACCTACAGTATACTGCTGTTACTGTCTATTATCTATCCTTTACCCCTAGCTACAGTATACTGCTGTTACTGTCTATTATCTATCCTTTACCCCTACCTACAGTATACTGCTGTTACTGTCTATTATCTATCCTTTATCCCCTACCTACAGTATACTGCTGTTACTGTCTATTATCTATCCTTTACCCCTACCTACAGTATACTGCTGTTACTGTCTATTATCTATCCTTTACCCCTACCTACAGTATACTGCTGTTACTGTCTATTATCTATCATTTACCCTCCTACAGTATACTGCTGTTACTGTCTATTGTCTATCCTTTACCCCTACCTACAGTATACTGCTGTTACTGTCTATTATCTATCATTTATACTGCTGTTACTGTCTATTATCTATCATTTACCCCTACCTACAGTACACTGCTGTTACTGTCTATTATCTATCCTTTACCCCTACCTACAGTATACTGCTGTTACTGTCTATTATCTATCATTTACCCCTACCTACAGTATACTAATGTTACTGTCTATTGTCTATCCTTTACCCCTACCTACAGTATATGTACATAGCCACCTCAATTACCTCGTACTCCTGCACATTAACTCGGTACTGGTAGTCCTTGTATATAACCATGTTCTTTGTACTCGTTATTCACTGTGTATTTATTACTTGTATCAATATTATTTATTTTTCTCTTTATCTTTAACTGCTGTTGTTGGAAAAGGACCCGTAAGCAATAATTTCACTGTTAGTCTACACCTGTTCTTTACAAAACATGTGACGACTAAAATTAGATTTGATTCGACCTCTACACTGGTGGCGGTGCCACTGAATCATGAATGTCATGTATCATTTAAAGAAAATACATCTTGGATCAGGTCGGGAGAAACACACACACACACACACGCACACACACACACACACACAAACACGCACAAGAACACACACACACACACACACAAACACGTACAAGAACACACACACACACACACACACACACACACACACACACACACACACACACACACACACACACACACACACGGCTCAAAGCTTACATATTAAATATTTCTCTGTCCTTCATGTCAAAGCTACTCTGTTATTATGGTCCTGTGAACAGGGCTTGTCAACACCAGGGTAGTGGGTTTAACTCACAGGAGACCAATAAGAAAGTGCACTCACTCACTACCATAAGTCAGTCTGGATAAGATTCCTGCAAAATGACTCAAATCTGAAAATGTAAATCTGTGTCAGTGGCCATTTGCCCACAACTGGTGGACAGGCAGGTAGACACAGATACATGTGTATACACACACACACACACACACACACACACACACACTAAGATGAGGGCCGGGGGCAGAGAGGGGCACCATGGGCAGTGTTTCCCCTAGGATTTTTTTGTTGTTGTGTGGATCAACTGTGAGAAGGTCACAACTGTGAGAAGATCACGACTGTGAGAAAGTCACGACCGTGAGAAGGTCACGACTGTGAGAAGATCACGACTGTGAGAAAGTCATGACCGTGCGAAGGTCACAACTGTGAGAAAGTCACGACCGTGCGAAGGTCACGACCGTGCGAAGGTCACGACTGTGAGAAGGTCACGACCGTGCGAAGGTCACGACCGTGAGAAAGTCACGACCGTGCGAAGGTCACAACTGTGAGAAGGTCACTTCTGGGGACTCCTTAAAAACACATTCTCCTACAAAATGCAGGAATAGTAACAGAAATGAAAGCTAAACAGTTGGGAGCATCGGAAATTTCCAAAACATTAATTTTTTTTTGCTCATTTTGACGGAGAGGAACAAAAATATAAACGCAACATGCAACAAATTCTAAAATGTTACTGAGTTACAGTTTATATGAGGAAATCAGTCCATTGAAATACATTCATTAGGCCCTAATCTATGGATTTCACATGACTGGGCAGGGGCTCAGCCTTGGGGGGGCATAGGCCCACCAACTGGGAGCCAGTCCCAGCCAATCAGAATTGGTTTGTCCCCACTAAATAGCTTTATTACAGACAGAAATGCTCCTCAGCACCATCAGTGAGATGTTGGGGAAAAGATAGGGGCTGAGAAATGACATGCTATGTGACCTGATGTTTACATTGTGTTGACTGCTGTACATTTAGCTAATGCCCCCTTCACAGTGTGTTAGCTGTTAATGCTAATGTCCCCTTTACAGTGTGTTAGCTGTGTAATGCTAATGCCCCCTTTACAGTGTGTTAGCTGTGTAATGCTAATGCCCCCTTCACAGTGTGTTAGCTGTGTAATGCTAATGCCCCCTTCACAGTGTGTTAGCTGTTTAATGCTAATGTCCCCTTTACAGTGTGTTAGCTGTTTAATGCTAATGCCCCATTTACAGTGTGTTAGCTGTTAAATGCTAATGCCCCATTTACAGTGTGTTAGCTGTTAAATGCTAATGCCCCCTTTACAATGTGTTAGCTGTTTAGCTAATGCCCCCTTTACAGTGTGTTTTAATGGCATCGGACCGAGGCTCTGCATCTGTCCTCGTGCTCCTAGACCTTAGTGCTGCTTTTGATACCATCGATCACCACATTCTTTTGGAGAGATTGGAAACCCAAATTGGTCTACACGGACATGTTCTGGCCTGGTTTAGATCTTATCTGTCGGAAAGATATCAGTTTGTCTCTGTGAATGGTTTGTCCTCTGACAAATCAACTGTAAATTTCGGTGTTCCTCAAGGTTCTGTTTTAGGACCACTATTGTTTTCACTATATATTTTACCTCTTGGGGATGTTATTCGAAAACATAATGTAAACTTTCACTGCTATGCGGATGACACACAGCTGTACATTTCAATGAAACATGGTGAAGCCCCAAAATTGCCCTCGCTAGAAGCATGTGTTTCAGACATAAGGAAGTGGATGGCTGCAAACTTTCTACTATTAAACTCGGACAAAACAGAGATGCTTGTTCTAGGTCCCAAGAAACAAAGAGATCTTCTGTTGAATCTGACAATTAATCTTAATGGTTGTACAGTCGTCTCAAATAAAACTGTGAAGGACCTGGGCGTTACTCTGGACCCTGATCTCTCTTTTGAAGAACATATCAAGACCATTTCGAGGACAGCTTTTTTCCATCTACGTAACATTGCAAAAATCAGAAACTTTCTGTCCAAAAATGATGCAGAAAAATTAATCCATGCTTTTGTCACTTCTAGGTTAGACTACTGCAATGCTCTATTTTCCGGCTACCCGGATAAAGCACTAAATAAACTTCAGTTAGTGCTAAATATGGCTGCTAGAATTCTGACTAGAATCAAAAAAATGTATCATATTACTCCAGTGCTAGCCTCTCTACACTGGCTTCCTGTCAAAGCAAGGGCTGATTTCAAGGTTTTACTGCTAACCTACAGGGCATTAAATGGGCTTGCTCCTACCTATCTCTCTGATTTGGTCCTGCCGTACATACCTACACGTACTCTACGGTCACAAGACACAGGCCTCCTAATTGTCCCTAGAATTTCGAAGCAAACAGCTAGAGGCAGAGCTTTCTCCTATAGAGCTCCATTTTTATGGAACGGTCTGCCTACCCATGTCAGAGACGCAAACTCGGTCTCAACCTTTAAGTCTTTACTGAAGACTCATCTCTTCAGTGGGTCATATGATTGAGTGTAGTCTGGCCCAGGAGTGGGAAGGTGAACGGAAAGGCTCTGGAGCAATGAACCGCCCTTGCTGTCTCTGCCTGGCCGGTTCCCCTCTTTCCACTGGGATTCTCTGCCTCTAACCCTGTTACGGGGGCTGAGTCACTGGCTTACTGGGGCTCTCTCATGCCGTCCCTGGGGGGTGCGTCACCTGGGTGGGTTGATTCACTGTTGTGGTCAGCCTGTCTGGGTTGGCGCCCCCTTGGGTTGTGCCGTGGCGGAGATCTTTGTGGGCTATACTCGGCCTTGTCTCAGGATGGTAAGTTGGTGGTTGAAGATATCCCTCTAGTGGTGTGGGGGCTGTGCTTTGGCAAAGTGGGTGGGGTTATATCCTTCCTGTTTGGCCCTGTCCGGGGTGTCCTCGGATGGGGCCACAGTGTCTCCTGACCCCTCCTGTCTCAGCCTCCAGTATTTATGCTGCAGTAGTTTATGTGTCGGGGGCTAGGGTCAGTTTGTTATATCTGGAGTACTTCTCCTGTCCTATTCGGTGTCCTGTGTGAATCTAAGTGTGCGTTCTCTAATTCTCTCCTTCTCTCTTTCTTTCTCTCTCTCGGAGGACCTGAGCCCTAGGACCATGCCCCAGGACTACCTGACATGATGACTCCTTGCTGTCCCCAGTCCACCTGGCCATGCTGCTGCTCCAGTTTCAACTGGCCTGGGCCCTAGGACCATGTCCCAGGACTACCTGACATGATGACTCCTTGCTGTCCCCAGTCCACCTGGCCATGCTGCTGCTCCAGTTTCAACTGTTCTGCCTTACTATTATTCAACCATGCTGGTCATTTATGAACATTTGAACATCTTGGCCACGTTCTGTTATAATCTCCACTCCTCTTTCTTTCAGGACCAGAAGCCCCAGGACCTGACATGATGACTCACCCCAGTCCACCTGACTGCCTGGTTCCTCTCTAGGTTTCTTCCTTTAGGTTTTGGCCTTTCTAGGCCAGAGTTTTCCTAGCCACCTAGCCACCGTGCTTTTACACCTGCATTGTTTGCTGTTTGGGGTTTTAGGCTGGGTTTCTGTACAGCACTTTGAGATATCAGCTGATGTACGAAGGGCTATATAAATACATTTGATTTGATTTGATTTGATTTGATTGCTGTTTAATTATAATGCCCCCTTCACAGTGTTAGCTGTTTAATGCTAATGCCCCCTTTACAGTGTGTTAGCTGTTAAATGCTAATGCCCCCTTTACAGTGTGTTAGCTGTTAAATGCTAATGCCCCCTTTACAGTGTGTTAGCTGTTAAATGCTAATGCCCCCTTTACAGTGTGTTAGCTGTTAAATGCTAATGCCCCCTTTACAGTGTGTTAGCTGTTTAATGCTAATGCCCCCTTTACAGTGTGTTAGCTGTTTAATGCTAATGCCCCCTTTACAGTGTGTTAGCTCTTTAATGCTAATGCCCCCTTTACAGTGTGTTAGCTGTTTAATGCTAATGCCCCCTTTACAGTGTGTTAGCTGTTTAATGCTAATGCCCCCTTTACAGTGTGTTAGCTGTTTAATGCTAATGTCCCCTTTACAGTGTGTTAGCTGTTTAATGCTAATGTCCCCTTTACAGTGTGTTAGCTGTTTAATGCTAATGCCCCCTTTACAGTGTGTTAGCTGTTAAATGCTAATGCCCCCTTTACAATGGGTTAGCTGTTTAGCTAATGCCCCCTTTACAGTGTGTTAGCTGTTTAATGCTAATGCCCCCTTTACAGTGTGTTAGCTGTTAAATGCTAATGCCCCCTTTACAATGTGTTAGCTGTTTAGCTAATGCCCCCTTTACAGTGTGTTAGCTGTTTAATGCTAATGCCCCCTTTACAGTGTGTTAGCTGTTTAATGCTAATGCCCCCTTTACAGTTTGTTAGCTGTTTAATGCTAATGCCCCCTTTACAGTGTGTTAGCTGTGTAATGCTAATGCCCCCTTTACAGTGTGTTAGCTGTTAAATGCTAATGCCCCCTTTACAGTTTGTTAGCTGTTTAATGCTAATGCCCCCTTTACAGTGTGTTAGCTGTTTAATGCTAATGCCCCCTTTACAGTGTGTTAGCTGTTTAATGCTAATGCCTCCTTTACAGTGTGTTAGCTTTTAATGCTAATGCCCCCTTTAGAGTGTGTTAGCTGTTTAGCTAATGCCCCCTTTACAGTGTGTTAGCTGTTAAATGCTAATGCCCCCTTTACAGTGTGTTAGCTGTTAAATGCTAATGCCCCAGGCATGGACTGACCATGTGAGTTCACTTACAGGAAAAAATAGGGTGAAAGAAAAACTGCAAGAGTTGTAAATATCTTTCTTCGAACACGGGTAAGTTGGTTTACAAAGACAGATCTCTGTCATTTCTTACGCTTGAAACAAGACTGAATAGATGACAATTAGAAAAACACTCGTGTCATAGCTTCTCACAGTCCTTTTTAGTGTTGTTTGAATGGCAAGTGCTTTCCACTTTCATTTCCTTTTCGCCACTGTGTGACAACTGTAAAGCGTGTTGACTGTTTCGTCCCACATGTGCGCAGGCTGTGGGAACACACAGGTGATATCACAGCAGATTGAGAGGCTCTTCTTACCTGTTAGTCTGGAGTTGACGTACGGAGGAGAGATGTTGTCGTGCGGGTGTGAGCCCATGTCCCGGCTAGTCATGTGAGCGTACTGGGCGCCGTCAGCATAACTCTGCAACACAGAGACCGTTATTTTCCTGAGGTGATACAACAACACAGTACAGACAGAGACTGCCATTGGAACAGTACTGACCCGTGTTAGGACATAATGACAGTGAGTGAGTAACATGGTTCGATAACAAACGTTTGATCGATAAACACCCAACTCAGATATGCTAATTCGTCTGATTTTAATTGAATAACCTTCTGCATTTATTAAAGATAGCTGACCACAGGAAAAAAAAAAGTGTCGTTTTTTGATAACTGTTTAAAGGGGAGACACGACCTAGCTTGTCTTTATAACAGTCCAAGTCATCTACAATGGGATGAGGATACATATATATACACACCTCTGTTCAAGAGTTTTGTTTTTGGAAGAAAAGCACATTTTATTTGTCCATTAAAATGACATCAAATTGATCAGAAATACAGTGTAGACATTGTTAATGTTGTAAATGACTATTGTAGCTGGAAATGGCAGATTTTTTTATGGAATATCTACATAGGCGTACAGGGGCCCATTATCAGCAACCATCACTCCTGTGTTCCAATGGCACGTTGTGTTAGCTAATCCAAGTTTATAATTTTAAAAGGCTAATTTATCATTAGAAAACCCTTTTGCAATTATGTTAGCACAGCTGAAAACTGTTGTTTTGATTAAAGAAGCAATGAAACTGGCCTTCTTTAGACTAGTTGAGTATCTGGAGCATTGGCATTTGTTGGTTCGATTACAGGCTCAAAATGGCCAGAAAATCCTGTTGCAGTGCTTAAATGCCACCAGAGACTCTGGGTTCGCGCCCAAGCTCTGTCGTAACCGGCCGCGACCGGGAGGTCCGTGGGGCGACGCACAATTGGCCCAGCGTCGCCCGGGTTAGGGAGGGATTGGCCGGTAGGGATATCCTTGTCTCATCGCGCACCAGCGACTCCTGTGGCGGGCCGGGCGCAGGAGTCGCTAACCAAGGTCGCCAGGTGCACTGTGTTTCCTCCGACACATTGGTGCGGCTGGCTTCCGGGTTGGATGCGCGCTGTGTTAAGAAGCAATGCGGCTTGGTTGGGTTGTGTATCTTGTGTAAATTGGGGAGACATTTTTAAATCATTAAATAAAATGGCCAGAAACAAAGCACTTTCTTCTGAAACTCGTCTTGTTTTGAGAAATGAAGGATATTCCATGCGAGAAATTGCCAGAGAACTGAAGACTTCGTACAACGTTGTGTACTACTCCCTTCAAAGAACAGCGCAAACTGGCTCTAACCAGAATAGAAAGAGGAGTAGGAGGCCCCGGTGTACAACTGAGCAAGAGGACAAATAAATTAGAGTGTCTAGTTTGAGAAACAGCTAGAGGTCGACCGAATATGATTTTTCAACGCCGATACTGATTATTGGAGGACCAAAAAAAGCCGATACCGATTATTGGAGGACCAAAAAAAGCCGATACTGATTAATCGGCCTATTTTTATATACATTTGTAATAACGACAATTACAACAATACTGAACAATGAAGCCTTCATTTTAACCTCTTCAGTCGACCCTCTACTTTTTTGAACATTCTGTTAAAAATCGCGCAACATTTCAGCGCCCTGCTACTCATGCCAGGAATATAGTATATGCATTTGCTTAGTCTGTGTGGATAGAAAACACTCAGACGTTTAAAAAACTGGTTAAATCACTGCTGTGGCTTTACCAGAACGGCATTTACATCGAAAAGCACAGGAAAAACTGATCACTGAAAATGGGGAAAATATATCCATGCGCTACTTGAACCCATAGATAAACGTGAACCACAATTAATTGACTGAGGTTGCAGTACCTACAGCTTCCACAGGGTGTCTAGAGTCTTGTCATTTCCCTTCGAGTTTTTTCTTGGTCAAACACATACAGGACACCGTATCTAATCCGGTCTAGGACCGGATATTTTCGTTGAGTTTCTAGCCGGACATTTTTCCAGACGGACAGCTAATGATCTTTACATCGCCTCCTGATGAATTTTATCGCTTATTAACGTTTACTAATACCTAAAGTTGCATTACAAACGTATTTCAAGTGTTTTGTGAAAGTTTATCGTCGACTTTTTGAATTTTAAAAAATGACGTTACGTTTTGAAACGATGTTTTTTTCGTTTATCACACAGTCTACATATAACGATATCTAGGCTTTATATGGACCGATTTAATCGAAATAAAGACCCAAATAGTGTTTATGGGACATCTAGGAGTGCCAACAAAGAAGATGGTGAAAGGTAATGAATGTTTTCTATTTTATTGTGCGGTTTGTGTAACGCCGAAATGCTAATTATTTTGTTTACGTCCCCTGTGGGTCTTTTGGGGTGTTGCATGCTATCAGATAATAGCTTCTCATGCTTTCGCCGAAAAGCATTTTAAAAATCTGACTTGTTGCCTGGATTCACAACGAGTGTAGCTTTAATTCGATACCCTGCATGTGTATTTTAATGAACTTTTGAGTTTTAACTAATACTATTAGCATTTAGCGTAGCGCATTTGCATTTCCAGAGCTCTAGTTGGGACGCAAGCGTCCCGAGTAGAAGCAACAGGTTAACTTAATATAATACATAAATACCACTATTTAGTCTCGAAAAAATTATGATACATGGTTTAAATAATGCAAAAACACAGTGTTGGAGAAGAAAGTAAAAGTGCAATATGTGCCATGTAAAAAAGAGAACATTTATGTTCCTTGCTCAGAACGTGAGAACATATGAAAGCTGGTGGTTCAATATTCCCAGTTAAGAAGTTTTAGGTTGTAGTTATTATAGGAATTATGACGTGTCGACTATTTCTCTCTATACCATTTGTATTTCATATACCTTTAACTATTGGATGTTCTTATAGGCACTATAGTATGGCCAGCCTAATCTCGGGAGTTGATAGGCTCGAAGTCATAAACAGCGCTGTGCTTCAAGCATGGCTAAGAGCTGCTCGCAAACGCAGTAAAGTGTTGTTTGAATCAATAATTACGAGCCTGCTGCTGCCTACTGTTCCGTATTTTATCTAACGGGTGGCATCCCTAAGTCTAAATATTGCTGTTACATTGCACAACCTTCAATGTTATGTCATAATTATGTACAATTCTGGCAAATTAATTACAGTCTGTGTTAGGAAGAAACACAGTTCGCAACGAGCCAGGCGGCCCAAACTGTTGCATATGCCCTGACTATGTAAATGTGCAATTTCATTTATTTTTATTTTTTATTTACACATTGTGTTGCATTGTATTGTGTTGTGTTGTAATGTATTGTGTTGTATTGTATTGTAGAATATATTTTAAAGATATCTATTACAGTTTTTAAGCACAGCTGATTCCTCACCTTTGAAGGGGCACTTCTACTTCCCCAAGATCCTGCACTGGATCTGTCCTCCATATCTACAGGAGGAAAGACACAGCACATCAACGACCAGCAACACAACAAACCATGAAACTCAGTCTATATTAAAAACATGTCAATACATGTTATCATCATCATCATCATCATCATCATCATCATCATCATCACATTATCACCACCAACACATTATCATCATCATCAACACAATATCATCATCATCATCATCATCATCATCATCAACATCACATTATCACCACCAACACATTATCATCATCATCAACACAATATCATCATCATCATCATCATCAACACAATATCATCATCATCATCATCATCATCATCATCACATTATCACCACCAACACAATATCATCATCATCATCATCATCATCATCATCAACATCACATTATCACCACCAACACATTATCATCATCATCAACACAATATCATCATCATCATCATCATCATCATCATCATCATCGTCAACACATTGTCATCATCACCAACACATTATCATCATCACCAACACATTATCATCATCACCAACACATTATCATCATCACCAACACATTATCATCATTGTCATCATCACCAATACATTATCATCATCACCAACACATTGTCATCATCACCAACACATTATCATCATCACGAACACATTATCATCATCACCAACACATTATCATCATCACCAACACATTGTCATCATCACCATCACATTATCATCATCACCAACACATTATCATCATCACCACATTATCATCATCACCAACACATTATCATCATCACCAACACATTATCATCATCACCAACACATTATCATCATCACCAACACATTATCATCATCACCAACACATTGTCATCATCACCAACACATTATCATCACCGCCAACACATTATCATCATCACCAACACATTATCATCACCACCAACACATTATCATCACCACCAACACATTATCATCATCATCACCAACACATTATCATCATCACCAACACATTATCATCATCACCACCAACACATTATCGTCATTATCATCATCACCAACACATTATCATCATTGTCATCATCACCAACACATTACCATCATTGTCATCATCATCAACACATTATCATCATCACCAAATGGTCTTACTGGTTCTGGAATGTTCCCCACATCTACACCTACATCCATACCCACATCTATACCCACATCTATACCCACATCTACACCTACATCCATACCCACATCTACACCTACATCTATACCCACATCTATACCCACATCAATACCCACATCTATACCCACATCCATACCCACATCTATACCCACATCTATACCCACATCCACATCAATACCCACATCTATACCTACATCTATACCCACATACATACCCACATCCATACCCACATCTATACCCACATCCATACCCACATCTATACCTACATCTATACCCTATACATACCCACATCCATACCCACATCTATACCCACATCCATACCCACATCCATACCCACATCTATACCTACATCTATACCCACATACATACCCACATCCATACCCACATCTATACCCACATCTATACCCACATCTATACCCACATCCATACCCACATCTATACCCACATCCATACCCACATCTATACCCACATCTATACCCACATCCATACCCACATCCATACCCACATCCATACCCACATCCATACCCACATCTATACCCACATACATACCCACATCTATACCCACATCTATACCTACATCTATACCCACATCCATACCCACATCTATACCTACATCCATACCCACATCCATACCCACATCCATACCCACATCCATACCCACATCTATACCCACATCTATACCCACATATATACCCACATCCATACCCACATCTATACCCACATCCATACCCACATCTATACCCACATCCATACCCACATCTATACCCACATCCATACCCACATCTATACCCACACATGCAGTCAGAGCCGGCCCTAGCCTTTTGGGGGCCCTAAGTTACATTTTGTTCGGGGCCCTAAGTTACATTTTGTTCGGGGGCCCTAAGTTACATTTTGTTTGGGGGCTCTAAGTTACATTTTGTTGGGGGGCCCTAAATTACATTTTGTTTGGGGTCCATAAGTTACATTTTGTTTTGGGCAAAACGAAACAGTTAAAATTGTACACATTTTGCCACATTTTGGGGCATGAGAGAATATTTTTTGCCATTCTATAGCTAATTTCCTTCATTTTTACTCATTTTGTCATGGGGCAGAGATTAATGTTTGCAGTTTTGAATATGAAATCTAATTGAAAGTGACTAACAAAATCAATGTGGGCCCCCCGGTCAGTAATTTGACCATGATTACTACAAGTTTAGACAGCTGGCTAACTTACTAATCTAAAACATGTTAGCTGACATGAAATAACAAGAGAGAAACTGCTGATGCACAACCACATTACCAAATGACACCTGGTGTATCGTACTGTCATCATTCTAAATGACACTTGGTGCATTTTACTGTCATCATTCTAAATGACACCTGGTGTATTGTACTGTCATCATTCTAAATGACACCTGGTGTATTGTACTGTCATCATTCTAAATGTCACCTGGTGTATTGTACTGTCATCATTCTAAATGACACCTGGTGTATTTTACTGTCATCATTCTAAATGTCACTTGGTGTATTGTACTGTCATCATTCTAAATGACACCTGGTGTATTGTACTGTCATCATTCTAAATGACACCTGGTGTATTGTACTGTCATCATTCTAAAAGACACCTGGTGTATTGTACTGTCATCATTCTAAATGACACCTGGTGTATTGTACTGTCATCATTCTAAATGACACCTGGTGTATTGTACTGTCATCATTCTAAATGACACCTGGTGTATTATACTGTTCTAACTGTCATCATTCTAAATGACACCTGGTGTATTGTACTGTCATCATTCTAAATGTCACTTGGTGTATTGTACTGTCATCATTCTAAATGACACCTGGTGTATTGTACTGTCATCATTCTAAATGTCACCTGGTGTATTGTACTGTCATCATTCTAAATGACACCTGGTGTATTATACTGTTCTAACTGTCATCATTCTAAATGACACCTGGTGTATTGTACTGTCATCATTCTAAATGTCACTTGGTGTATTGTACTGTCATCATTCTAAATGACACCTGGTGTATTGTACTGTCATCATTCTAAAAGACACCTGGTGTATTGTACTGTTCTAACTGTTATCATTGTTGAGACCCAGACTGAGTTGCCCTTCCTCCTAACCCTTCCCTGGTCTTCCCTGATCTAACTCTTCTCATCCTCTCAGCCAATAATCCAACCTGCTCTTTCTTGATTTTAGCAAACATCCTGTGTAATTTCTTACCTGAATCACACCTCTTATCAGGCACTGCCCACATGGAAAACTTCCTCTCTCTCACACCTTTCAAGACACGCACACACACACAGATACACACACACAGACAAGCACAAACATACACATACACACAGATACACAGACACACACAGACACAGACACACACAGATACACAGACACAAACACACACACACACACAGATACACAGACACACACACACAGATACACGCACACAGACACACACGCACATAACACACACACACACACACACAGACCACCTCCATCAGCAGCACCTGCGTTCCGGTGGAGTCGTGCCAGGGAGTAGAGAGTAGCATAAATCTATAACCCTGTCTGTCTGTCTGCCTCTCTACCCCCCCCTCTCTCTCCCTCTCTGTGTGTCTGCATGTCTGTCTGTCTGCCTGCCTGTCTGTATGTCTGTCTTCCTGCCTGTCTGTATGTCTGTCTTCCTGCCTGCCTGTCTGTCTGCCTGCATGCATGTCTGTCTGTCTGTCTGTCTGTCTGTCTGTCTGTCTGTCTGTCTGTCTGTCTGTCTGTCTGTCTGTCTGTCTGTCTGTCTGTCTGCCTGCCTGTCTGTCTGTCTGTCTGTCTGCCTGTCTCTAAATCTATGATTCAACCTGCTTCAATTGATCAAAAACAATTTGCGCCGTTATTTCCGTGTAGAGATCCAGACCGTACAGAGTTTTTAGACTACCACGTTTTGTTGGCATTAGGAATAAACAAAGTCATATGTTTCATATCAATCCCACAGACAGAAAGTTGTTGTGTATATTTAAACCCCTGGTCTGTATTAACTAACTAGGCTCTGTTGATCACAGGGCTACTGCATTCCACAGAGACATAGCAGGGCATTTGGTGGCCATGTTACTGGAAGGGACAGAAACGCAACAGTATAGCAGCAGACCATCACAGCGCCTGGCAACACAGCAAGCAGATAGGCTACCTGCTAAGTCCTCAGGGCCCTAACGTCAAACAAACGTCAGTGTGTTTGAAGGGAGGAGCAACGGTAGCGTTAATGTCCCGTGGGAAGCAGGCAGGCTGGTTTATCTAGCGTTCAGCGATGCCACTGTAGCTGACATCAGACACAGAATCCCTGCCGGGCCCAAAATGGCTCCCGATTCCTTTTAACCATTTAAGGTGCGCATCTCTCTCTCTCTCTCTCTCTCTCTCTGTCTCTCTCTCTCTCTCTCTTTCTCTCTCTCTTTCTCTCTGCGTGTAAACTGTATGGTGTCTAACTTTTCTCTCTCTCTCTCTCTCTCTCTCTCTCTCTGTCTCTGTCTCTCTCTCTCTCTCTCTCTCTGTCACACTCTCTCTCTCTCTCTCTGTCACACTCTCTCTCTCTCTCTCTCTCTCTCTCTTAGTCAGACACCTCTGCTCAAAGCCCACCACCCGCCTGCCTTAATGTCCTCACCCAGGATGCACCTGTGCACAGGGGGAAAGAAAGGTGGGGAGTCTGCGTCCCAGAGGGGCCCTATTTCCTTTATGTAGTGCACTCTTTCAGACCAGGTGCACCCTGGGTGAAGACATTTATTTATTTAACCTTTTTATTTAAACTTGGCAAGTCAGTTAATAAGAACAAATTCTTATTTACAATGACGGCCCTACACCGGGCAAACCCGGACGACGATGGGCCAATTGTACGCGGCCCTTCAGGGACTCCCAATCACAGCCGGTAGGGGTCCGGTTACATCACAGAGAGGGTTCCCTGATCACCAGCCAGCTCTCACTGACTTTTTCTATGTCCAGAAGGACCCCTATTCCCTATGTAGTGCACTACATTAGACCAGAGCCTATATGACACCCTATTCCCTATATAGTGCACTACATTAAACCAGAGCCAATATGACACCCTATTCCCTATATAGTGCACTACTTGAGACCAGAGTCCTATTCCCTATATAGTGCACTACATTAGACCAGAGTCCTATTCCCTATATAGTGCACTACATTAGACCAGAGTCCTATTCCCTATATAGTGCACTACATTAGACCAGATTCCTATTCCCTATATAGTGCACTACATTAGACCAGAGTCCTATTCCCTATATAGTGCACTACATTAGACCAGAGTCCTATTCGCTATATAGTGCACTACATTAGACCAGAGCCTATATGACACCCTATTCCCTATATAGTGCACTACATTAGACCAGAGTCCTATTCCCTATATAGTGCACTACATTAGACCAGAGTCCTATTCGCTATATAGTGCACTACATTAGACCAGAGCCTATATGACACCCTATTCCCTATATAGTGCACTACTTTAGACCAGAGCCTATATGGCTCTTTAGGCAACGTCAACAGCAGGTTAATCAACAAGAGGAAGAAGAAGTGCCACACGCTGCCAAACCAAATGTCAGGACTGGCAGGACCGACCCGAGTAGAAACAAATAAATAAAAATCTCTTCAACATCATAATGTTTATCAGAGCAGCGTTTCTTTCCCCATGAGGATTGTGGGTATTCAGATGTGGTGTTGGTGATTCCACCACTAGCGTATAAAACCACCGCACAGCACTGAACACTGCTACCCAACGGCTGTAAGCTATGATACACACACACACACACACACACACACACACACACGCACGCACGCACGCACGCACGCACGCACGCACACGCAAACACACACACACACACACACACACACACACACACACACACACGCACGCACGCACGCACGCACGCACACGCAAACACACGCACACACACACACACACACACAGATACACGCACACACACACACACACAGACACACACGCACGCACGCACATAACACACACACACACATACACGCACACACACACACGCGTGCACACACACACACGCGCGCGCGCACACACACACACGCACACACACACACACACGCACGCACACACACACATACACGCACACACACACACACACACACAGTAGCCTCCCTCTCAGTGTCTCCTCGGCAGCATGCAGGAGGTCTGGCCTACATCCATCTCCTGGTAATGACGTTACACTGACAGAACAGAGCGTTTCTTTCACACAGATGAAATTAGAGCAGGTTGAGACAGAACAGAGACATATTAATACACTGATCTGGCCCGTCACTGGGAAAACAGACCTGAGCTGCGCGGCACAGAGTTACATCTAGACCTCTCTATCTGTAGAGAAAGAGAAACGAGGGGAGGAAGCCAGGGTGATGGAGGTTCGTATAGTTGATACTCGTCAAAATGCTTTTCAGCTGAATGCTGTTATCTTCCATTTGTGCGGTATTGTGTCATCTGAATAAAACAGTCCCATTAGCCTCTTAGCCCCTCGACTTCCTCTTAGCCCCTCGACTTCCTCACAGCAGCACTACTGTCACTGCCTTTCAAACTCTACTAACCACTTAGTACGAGCCCTGATCCCTGAACCCTGAGCCTTTAACCTTGAACCCTGATCCCTGATTCTCCAGCCTTGAACCCTGATCCCTGAGCCTCCAGTCTTGAACCCTGATCCCTGAGCCTCCAGTCTTGAACCCTGAACCCTGAGCCTTGAACCCTGAGCCTTTAACCTTGAACCCTGATTCTCCAGCCTTGAACCCTGATCCCTGAGCCTCCAGTCTTGAACCCTGAGCCTTGAACCCTGATCCCTCCACACCTCAATCCTTTAGTGTATCTACTACCAGCATGTTGATGTGAGTTGGTCCCTCTCATCTCTCCATCTTCCTCTAATCTACTGGTCTCCTGTGGAGTGACTGCCTAGCTGTTGGCTATTCTTAATTACAGACACACGCGCATGCACGCACACACACACGCGCGCACACACACAATGGAGAAGCTATTCTTACTGACAGTGATGGTGGTGATAAATCGGGCGTGATGCTTGCAGCGATGGGTCAGTGTGTGTGTGTGTGTGTGTGTGTGTGTGAAGACCTGTCTGTTCTCCTCTCCCTCTTTGTGATGAACTATCGGGCCCCTGGTCCAGCCCATCTGCCTAACCTCACCCCTTTCTCTGTCCCTCTTACGGTCAACCGAAACACACACACACACACGCACACACACACACACACACACACACACACACACACACACACACACACACACACACACACACACACACACACACACACACACACACCATTTGTTGTACTCCAGTACATTGATATCTGGTTTCAGAAGAGACACGACCTGCCGACCTGCCGACCTGATGAACTGATGGGGTCACATCCACTTCGTGCATTATGCTGAGGCCATATCTTGACAAATATACATCTGGAAGGTTTACCTACTGTAAAGTTAGGGTTAGTGTAGACACTTTGACAAAATAAAAACTGAGGCCTATATTTGTTGACTGTACTTGTCTTCAACTGACAATATTGTTGAAAAGTGCAAATGTTTCCAATGAAGCGTGGTGCTAACGGTGTAAAAGCTACATAAAGCTTCATGAAGAATACATAAAGCTACGTGAAGGCTACATAAAGGATACATAAAGGATACATGAAGCTACATAAAGGATACATAAAGGCTATATAAAGCTACATAAAGGATACATAAAGCTACATAAAGGATACATAAAGCTACATAAAGCTACATAAAGCTACATGAAGGCTACATGAAGGCTACATAAAGCTACATAAAGGATACATAAAGCTACATAAAGGATACATAAAGGCTATATAAAGCTACATAAAGGATACATAAAGCTACATAAAGGATACATAAAGGCTATATAAAGCTACATAAAGGATACATAAAGACTACATAAAGGATACATAAAGGCTATATAAAGCTACATAAAGGATACATAAAGGCTACATAAAGCTACATAAAGGATACATAAAGCTACATAAAGGATACATAAAGCTACATGAAGGATACATGAAGGCTACATGAAGGCTACATAAAACTACATAATGGCTGGACACAAGGGGTGGTTTTCTTTGAGGAGAACAGCATTTCTCTCCACTGTCATTAAGGTGCAGACAAAGAAAGGACAGCTCTACCCCTCTACCTCTCTACCTCTCTCCTACTCTCTCCCCCTCTCCTACTCCCTCCCCCTCTCCTTCTTTCTCCTTCTCTATCCTACTCCCTCCCCCTCTCCTTCTCTCTCCTACTCCCTCCCCCTCTCCTTCTCTCTCCTACTCTCTCCTACTCCCTCCCCCTCTCCTTCTCTCTCCTACTCCCTCCCCCTCTCCTTCTCTCTCCTACTCCCTCCCCCTCTCCTTCTCTCTCCTACTCCCTCCCCCTCTTCTTCTTTCTCCTTCTCTCTCCTACTCCCTCCCCTCTCCTTCTTTCTCCTTCTCTCTCCTACTCCCTCCCCTCTCCTTCTTTCTCATTCTCTCTCCACCTCCTTCCCCCTCTCCTTCTGTCTCCTACTTCCTCCCCTCTCCTTCTTTCTCCTTCTCTCTCCTACTCCTTCCCCCTCTCCTTCTCTCTCCTACTCTGATCCCCTCTCCTTCTTTCTCCCTCCTCCTCCTTCCCCCTCTCCTTCTGTCTCCTACTTCCTCCCCCTCCCCCTCTCCTTCTTTCTCCTTTTCCTTCCAACTCCCTCCCCCTCTCCTTCTCTCTCCTTCTACTTCCCCAGCTCCTTCTCTCTCCTTCCCTCTCCTCCTCCTTCCCCCTCTCCTCCTCCTTCCCCCTCTCCTACTCCCTCCCCCTCTCTCTCCTCCTCCTTCCCTCTCCTCCTCCTTCTCTCTCCTACTCCCTCCCCTTCTCTCTCCTACTCCCTCCCCCTCTCCTTCTCTCTCCTTCTCCTTCTCCCTCCCCCTCTCCTTCTCCCTCCTCCTCCTTCCCCCTCTCCTTCTCTCTGCTTCTCTCTCCTCCTCCTTCCCCCTCTCCTTCTCTCTCCTTCCTGAAAGATATCCGAGATGGAGGACTTTATAAGCCAAGTATTACAACTAATTTCTAGCTGCCAGTGGGGGTGTTTACGGGCCTTGTGTTCAGGGCAGCAAGTAGAAGTGTGTTTGACTCCTGGGTCTGTGAGCCGATCCCTGGCGAGAGGGTGGGAGGGTAGCAGCTCACCACTGAGAGGGGGCAGGGGTCCCTGGGCCTCCTTCATGAGAGCTAGGCAGCCCTACAAACAGCAGTGAGCAGGGGAGCACAAGGTAGAACAAACACTGTCTTTGCCAGCTCTAAACCAGCCTGCTCAAACCATGTAACATCATAGTTATATTAATTATGGGGAAAAGTGATGCTCTTTGTCACAGATATAAATAACCCTGAACAAAATATTACCTCGCTGATTAAACACCCGGTCAGATAGACAGGGAGAGGGACAGAGAGAGAGAGACAGAGAGAGACAGAGAGAGGCAGGGAGAGACAGAGAGAGGCAGGGAGGGAGAGAGAGAGAGACAGAGAGAAGCAGGGAGAGAGAGGGAGAGGGACAGAGAGAGAGAGACAGAGAGAGGCAGGGAGAGAGAGAGAGGCAGGGAGAGAGAGAGAGGGAGGCAGGGAGAGAGAGAGAGGGAGGCAGGGAGAGAGAGGGAGAGGGACAGAGAGAGAGAGACAGAGAGAGAGAGAGAGGCAGGGAGAGAGAGAGAGAGGCAGGGAGAGAGAGAGAGAGGCAGGGAGAGAGAGAGGCAGGGAGAGAGAGAGAGGCAGGGAGAGAGAGAGAGAGGCAGGGAGAGAGAGAGAGAGGCAGGGAGAGAGAGAGAGGCAGGGAGAGAGAGGGAGAGACAGGGAGAGACAGAGAGAGGCAGGGAGAGAGAGAGAGGCAGGGAGAGAGAGAGAGGCAGGGAGAGAGAGAGAGGCAGGGAGAGAGAGGGAGACAGAGAGAGGCAGGGAGAGGGACAGAGAGAGACAGAGAGAGAGAGACAGAGAGAGACAGAGAGAGAGAGACAGAGAGAGACAGAGAGAGAGAGACAGAGAGAGACAGAGAGAGGCAGGAAGAGAGAGGGAGAGGGACAGAGAGAGAGGGAGGCAGGGAGAGAGAGGGAGGCAGGAAGAGAGAGGGAGAGGGACAGAGAGAGAGGGAGGCAGGGAGAGAGAGGGAGAGACAGAGAGAGGCAGGGAGAGAGAGAGAGGCAGGGAGAGAGAGGGAGGCAGGGAGAGAGAGAGGGAGGCAGGGAGAGAGAGGGAGAGAGGGAGAGGGACAGAGAGAGAGAGACAGAGAGAGGCAGGGAGAGAGAGGGAGAGAGAGGGAGTGAGAGAGAGGCAGGGAGAGAGAGGGAGAAAGAGGGAGAGAGAGAGGCAGGGAGAGAGAGGGAGAGGGACAGAGAGAGAGGGAGGCAGGGAGAGAGAGGGAGGCAGGAAGAGAGAGGGAGAGGGACAGAGAGAGAGGGAGGCAGGGAGAGAGAGGAGAGACAGAGAGAGGCAGGGAGAGAGAGAGAGGCAGGGAGAGAGAGGGAGAGCAGGGAGAGAGAGGGAGAGGGACAGAGAGAGAGACAGAGAGAGGCAGGGAGAGAGAGGGAGAGAGGGAGAGAGAGAGAGGCAGGGAGAGAGAGGGGAGAGAGAGAGAGGCAGGGAGAGAGAGGGAGAAAGAGGGAGAGAGAGGGACAGAGAGAGAGAGGGACAGAGAGAGAGAGAGAGGCAGGGAGAGAGAGGGAGAGAGGCAGGGAGAGAGAGAGAGGCAGGGAGAGAGAGAGAGAGGGACAGAG